>NC_142529.1:24122394-24404894 GCF_964205215.1 Stylophora pistillata
TAAAATATTGAAGAGAATTTGGTATAATCTCACTGTTACCTTTTAACGCTGATATGATGAGCTGTTCTCATTGGTTGGGTATTGTACGAAAAAACGTAAAGAGAATTGAATTTTTGATCACAAATACTAACGACAGAGTCACTGTATTTGTGATACCTTAAGGCATGTATTTCATCAAGGATGTAATTCCTTCGAAATGTCATCAAAACACTTTTTCACAAATAAAAGTTTCACTCTTTAGAACTTCGTCACTAAAAGAATCTATTTTTGCACCAATTGACGAGCACCTGTAGAAGGGGAGCTCAAGGGAATGATACCAAATGTGTTCCTATTTTGATCTCTTATAACTGTTCGTGTAATAACAATTAGCGGAAAATATGCAAGACCTAATTAAATGTAACAAATTGTACTTACCCTCAGTCTCTAAAACTTTTCCCGCACCAAGGATTCAAATGACAACTTCTGGAAAACGAAGAAAAGAGCGGAAGATTAGTTATACAGAGTCATCATTTATATTTGAAGACGTGCCGGTGTATTCTAAGTGTCCTGCTGATCGTGTGACTGGCAGTAAAACGAATTGCTTGAAAATGAAACAAGTCGGCGCGCAAAATAACTAAAATATCTATGATGACAAGACAGAAAAAATCTAACAAGTAAACATAAAAAAAGATTTGACTTTTATTCTAAACACTGGTTACCACCGAAGAAAATTCGTTCAAATTGTAATGGTCATGTTTTTTTTTTTTCAAATAGTATTCGCTGGGTTAAATTTGTCGGCCACGCGTGACATTTGTAGACACTTTGGTAACAACTTGATCGTTCAACTTAGTTGTAACACAACAAGTAATGTGGAGTGAAAAATCCCGAGGATTTGCGGGTATGGGAAACTTATTAAAATAAAACAGAAGTAAAATAAAAGCTGACGTGTCGTCTTTGAAACATCTGCTACTTCAAACTGCACTGTTAGCGAATTTATCTGTTGGTGGAATCTGATTCTAGGCGATTCAACATCAATATGTCTGATTAAAGCGAATAAATTGCAAAGTGATCGTGTCGTGTTACATGTGATGTCACGCGACTTGTTTCAGCAGAACATACTAATGACTGGTCTTTGACATTTCACAATCAAAAGAATAAAACAAAAACATTTTTTTTCTCGGTGAAAAACTCCTTTCGTATGAAGCATGAGATTCAACGAAATAATTCTGCTCGACCGGGCTTCTTAGATTTAATGTTATTTATCCAGTATATCAGTCAGTATAGAACTGTAATCACAGCAGAGTTTGTCGGATTAGAGTGTTCCGTTCAGTTGGACAATAGTAACAGGCGAATTGTCAATTAAACCAAAGCTTTTAGATGCGAAATTATTCCAATGGAGCCGTGGAATGCTAGTATTCAGTGTCTTTATTGAGCCTTTGACTTTCAAGCCCTTATTTGTGATTCTCCCTTTCTACTACAGTACTTTCCTTTTGAAATGGTAATGAGAATTTGGTTATTAACGCTCTCAAACTAAACAGTTTGTTTAATCACGCGGGTATTGGTTACTGTTGAGATATTACATGTTAATAAACTCTTGGAGTTAAACTCAGTACATTTTATGGGCCACAGATAATTCATACGTCGTTCCATTAGAATTTTCACATAGCGTTTGAGTTACAAGATCAACATTATTGAAACAATCGATATTTTTGCTTGTCTTCATAGAAGTACCTATACAAGCCAGTCAGAGAAATGGAAGGATATATTGTAACGCAAGAATGATATCGAACAGAAGGTGTAATCTCTAATGACTCATAAATCGTACTTACCCCTTTTTTTTTTTACAAATAAACCACACCACATCTGCTAAGAGATGAAACCAAGTTTGATTTATCTTTGAGTTACGGATATCTGAGATTTTTGGAGGCAGGAAGATTTCGTAGTGTTTTTGTGCTATGATTAATGAAACTGAAAGCTAGAAACTGAAATGGTATTTTCTGCATAACAACGACAGTACTTCTAGCTACAGGAGGAGAAAAATAAACCTTTATTTTGTTTGTATTTTTTCTTTTTTTATTTATTGTAATTGTTAATTTATCTACAATTTGTATATTAAGATCTGTATAATTAAAGTTAAGTAAATAAATAAAGAAATAAATAAACTCAAAATCATCCTGAAAGGTGAGGTCTTTTTTTCATAAATGTTTTTTGCGCGTTATTTTAAAACATGCGACTATCATGATCCTAAAGATGACAGTATTATATTATATACTAACATATATTTTTGTTCGTAAAATGAAACATTTCGCTTGTCAACTTACTCATATGACTCATGGAACTTAGTTCCCGTAGGTTTTTCTACAGCTTTTTATCTCATTGAATTTGATCAGTTATGTTACAGTTTTTTTTAGCACACAAACATTAGGATTCCATTTTAGATCATTATTATGGTGGTTATTTTTAAATGCAGCGAACAAATTTCACTTTGTTTGAATCTTCATGGATTGCTCTGAGGCTCTAACGTTTGATCTTTGAAAAGGTTTTGATGAAAGCTTCGTAAGATAAATTTTTCGAACTGAGTTTAGAAGATGAGCATGCGACATCTTTGCTAAACTTCTCTCGCAGTTGGGTGATCATGTAACATATTCTTCTTAATGTTTATGCACACTGTCTAAGCGACAGGTGATGAGAATTAGAAGGTTATCATTTTAAATGATACTTTTCTCGATAGAGCGCAAGACCTTAATTCAGTGAAAAGCTAACAAACAAATTTATAGTGTTTAAAAACAGATGTAGGTTCTATGTCTGGGGAGTGAGAGAGTTTAAATGTCTTTTTGATCGCACTCCTATAGGCAGCATTTAAACGCTGACGCATTTCACTGATTTACCAAGGCATTGGACTCAATGGGAAATTCACTTACAAGAACGGCAGCAGAAATATCGTTGACCATAACAAGAATTATCATTACTAAAATGTTTACTCTCCATATACTAACATTCTGATGTTTCACCTGTTTCGAGCAATACATGTTATTTCTCATCCTTGTGGGTGGTATATCAGCTATCATGGCATGGGACAACAGAGGACACCGCACATGCGTGTTAGACGGAGAGCGTGCGCAGTACATGTGTGTAGTTGGAGAACATTCTGTGGAGAATGGCAACTTCCATGACGTTTATATTAGACTCAAAGCACAAAAGCACGGTAAGAAGCAGAGAAGTTTCAAGTTAAATTAGTTTTGTTTAAACCTTGCTCGCTAATTTCGTCGACCAGTCAGTAGCATAACTAAAAGCAGTCATCACTTGTTAACTTGGCTTTTCCCGCGCTTGAGCAAATTTGCTTGTTTCACTTTGTTTTCTCATCGGCAACCTGTTGCGATATTGCTTAACTTCCGTTTCCGGCCTGCAGTACCCCTGTCAGTAGTATCCATGGGACATCGCACTTAAAACAGAAAAAAAATTCAATTAACATACACTTGTCAGTCCAGTTTTCTTGCTTTGCATTTTGCATTAAAAGTAATTTCTAACAGTTGTTCTAGTACTTGATCAAATTGTGCCTACTTCGGGGAAATCCACTCTAATTGTAGTCGCACTCTGTCTGACGAGTGTAAAATCGAATTCAAGCGCAAGTGTCATGAGTACTGTGGACGAGAAAACGTCCGCAATTCACCCTTTCCCATTCAGTTATTTTGCTTCCCTCTGTTATCTTTTTACTCGCAATTGCGGATCGGCCCTTGTGGTCATGCATTTGCTTGAGATTAATCCTGGTTTGGCAGTAAGACAATGATGTTTGCTGCTCGCGCAGTCGTAGTCCCAGGACCTCCCTTTCTGGTCACGCACTCATCCTCTTGACGGGGTCACCTGCGTGCTAGTCTCCCGCGCAGCCGTTTTTTTTGGATGTCACGCAACGCTCCCCCAAAAGAACGGCTGCTGACAACCGAACTACATTCCTTTCTCATTGTCCTTGCGGTTTGGTCGCGGTCTATTGAACAGACCAATCACATACCAGAAAAACTGAATGACGAAAGGTTTCACGCGAAAATGTGGATGTTGGGAGAAACACTGAAGAAATTTGTCGATGAGAGCTCGAATTGTTTCACATGTTCATCGTTGTGCCCTGGTAAAGATAGAGTATATATTTTTGGGAAAACTTCTCACAATTTCGTTGAAATTATAGAATCTACGCTTAACATAGACGTCAACTGCTACGCCAACGACACGAACGCTAGACTGTTTGAGCGGTTGTTAAAGTTTCAGCGAGCAACTGAGAAAGTAGAAGAAGCTAAAAACTGAACTGAAACTCTTTATTCGCACTATTTCAAGAGGTTACTACAGATTACAAAAGTCAGAATATATAAGAAACAGTAAATTACATCAATAATCAAAAGGAAATACGAGACGCTTTTCAATCTAGGCCAAGGGCTAAACGCTTGCTTCGACCTACAGATGGAGATCAGGAGGAAAAAAGCGCGTGCTTGCCGTCAACAAACTGGGCGAAGCTTCGAGAACACTGCAATTTAGGTCGGCCAACGTCTCCTACGCTACTTATACTTCTTCATTTGCCAGTCCGCTGCTAGCTGGAGCGAACCCGATTAGTTATGTTCGTGGCTTCTTATCACCGGTACAGGAAATCGGCCCGAATTATCGAGTGTTTCCGCACGTTAGTACAACGCAACAACAATAACAACAATATGACCACTTTCATCGGTAACATGGAAAAACACGAGCGGGAGTGCTTGATATATTAACGATTTCCCGGATCCTGTAGGCAACTTAACAAAAACATCTTCTTTCTTGACTAAAACTTTTTTAATTGCAAGCTTCTGGTGAGCTTTAAGCTAGAAAATTTTGAACTTTGACGACGCTTTGCAAAAAGTTCCTTCAAGCACCGCCATTTGTCTTGTGTTTTCCGCATGAGGATCGCGATAGAAAACGATATCTGATTGGACGAGTCTCAGAAGGTGAGTCTGGCGCGAAAAGGTTCCTGAAAATGGAACCCGAGCTGTGATTGGCCAATTCGGAGAAAGGAATGTAGTTCGGTTGTCAGCAGCCGTTCTTTTGGGGGAGCGTTGCGTGACATCCAAAAAAACGGCTGCGAGGGAGACTACCTGCGTGCTTGATCTATTCAATTGAGACTATTGTGTTATAATTTCTCTCCTAGGGGCGGGTGAAATGTACTATTATGTCGTCTTTAACGGATTCCACCTAACGGAACAAAAGATCACATCTTATTCCAAAAAAACGGTAAGGCAAGTGATTCCGTTAAATTTTTAAGAATTTCTCTTGACTGTAACTGTCAACCAAACTTCGTCTTTCATCGCTAATTTACCATCTCACATTGGAATTCAGACCGTCTTGATATCACGTTAACGTAGAAATCAACAGGCTGAGCGATCAGTCTTGATATGAACTCATTGTCTCCTGACAAAGAATCAATGAAAACTTATCTCAGCTGAAAATGGAATAAAGTATTGATAACTGTCACATATGTGATAGTTCCTTTTTTTACATGATAGTTGCAACAAAAGAGCACGTGCATTTCATTGTCTCGAGTGTATCGCCATTCGAGTGAAAACAACCAACACGTCACCGTAGCTGTTTGCGCTTCAGTTTAGTTTAGTTCTCTCACAACGGATAGGATTTTTTCTCGACAAATTAACCCAAGGATTTCTGTCGTTCAAGATATTTTCTCACAGTAAAACTCGTAGATTTTACTGTTTAGAGTATATTACAGATCGAGTGAAAATAACTTTTTTTTTTATAAGATTAAAGATGATAATCAAAGAGAATACATCCACTCCTTTGATAATGACCTGGGTAACTATTCTGATACAAGCTCAACGAATATATTTTTAAAGGTGCAGCACAGACTGAAGTTGGCTTTTCTAAAGAAGGACGAACCTGGACAAGCTTCGAGTTTCCGGATTCAGCGGCTAATCATATAAAGCTTGCAGATGGGTGTTCAATCGTTTTCGCAGAACGGGTACTGTGTCATCTAGCGGTAAACTGAAACGAACTCGCTGAGACAACAGATCAGCACGATATTTTAATTAAGCTTCCCGGCCTGGCTTGACAGTTACCTTGCCTTCAAGGTCAATGAAGCGAATCAAAGATGAATAGCACGTTCTGCAATAAAAAAAACACCGTTCTGTCTCGAACATCGTTGAACGTTCCTGGGTAATAAACTACATGAATTCAAAAAGGAGAAAATTCTGACGGCCCTTATAAGTCGGCATCTAATGGGCGTTTTATAATAGAGAGTAGGATATCAACTGATATATCTATACCAGTACCAAATACCAAACCACTCCAATACATACTGTTTAATTCGCATCCTGTTCCAGCCAGCGTGGTCGGAAGCTCCAAATTCCATTGATCGTCCGTAGTTAACGCAAAATCATCGCTCTTACCGCCTGATTTCGGAGCCATGTGATAAAGTTTTAAATCAAAATCTCCGAGTCCATATTTACTAGACAACGTTTTTAGACCAAGGAACGAAATAAAGTGCTTTTTGAGCGCCAGTACGGTTTAAACTTCGTTGATAGGAATGCGGCTTCTGTGAATGCCGTTTCAAATTCACCTACGGTAAAAGCTTACAACACCTCTTAAAATACCAGTATTCACGGCTATCGCGTATGTTGACGATCGTGTTGGGTATCAAAGATCATATAAGTGATATGTGACACATGACCTTGATGTGGATGGCACATGCAGTAATTATGAACGAAATATGACACTCTGGCGTTTTCCTACTGGTATGTAATGAAAAACATACTTTCATTGAACAAAATAAATCAACTGTCTTTATTTTACATCCAGTTTTTAAGGTATTTAGGGCGATCCGGGCTATTGTCAGTTGTCAGTAAAAGCCCACCACAAATGTCAGTTGTCAGTTAGTTTTTCGGCGATTTGTCAGTTGTCAGTTAAAATTTTGGCCATTTGTCAGTTATCAGTTAAACCCATCTAGACCCTCCGACAGGGCTTAGAAAGTAAGACTTCAAAAAAATACTCAAATGGTAGAAAGCCTAGAGCTTGGCTTTCAACGTCATAAGACGAAAAATTAGAGGAGGTTAAGAGAAAGAGAACCAGGCTCTTGTAAGCTCCTGAATAACAGAGTCACACTTCGCTTGCATTGCAGGTGAATTCAACCGATTCATTCCTTTAATTTCGGTTTAACAGAATCACAAAGCGTCAACCAATGGTTATTATTTCGATGGTTTTCGTAGAACTTGTTTCCCTAATAACATGGATAAGAATGATCTAAGTTGAAAGCTTGTAGCCGTTCTTGTTTCACAAGTGCCCTTTTGGTATCAGCGCTTGCTGATTAAGGTGTGAGGTAATTATTCAGTTCGATTTTCACGCTTTCACTCCCGAGCTTGACTAGGAAAACCAAATTCTGAAATCTAAACTGTCCACGAAAATATAGTTCTAACTCAACATATTACTACGAGGAGTTTGGTTTCCTTGTTTCGAGGATATGGGAAGCTGATTGTTCTATAAACTCGTGTCTACCAAGGTCACATAAACAAGAAAAGTAGCAAGAAAAAAAAATTGTTTAATGTTTATTTATTTTCCTTAGATATGATTGGTCAGTCATATAATTATAGTTTATCACCTTGTTCTACACGGTCATTATGAGAAGTGACACCTATGCTATATTTATTAAAAACAAGAAAAACAACGATAATTAAATGCGAAATTCACAGGAGGTTAATGATGTGTAAAAAAATGGAAACTTGCCTGATGAAAGAAACAAAGAAACCTTGGAATACAATGGTTTTAACAACATCATTGCATTGATTATTGCTCCTAATGCGACTTAGTAGAAACGTGGCCAACAAGAAAACGACAACTTCATTGAATGCCTCATTCTTGAAACAGAGCATAGATATCACAACAAACCCTTCCTCCGTTGTCGCCTTCAGTGTAATTTTGCAGATCCTCACCGTACCAAAGGCGTAGCTGCTGACCAGCAAGTACTGGATAAGGCTCGGTGAATGGGGTCAGCACAATCTCTTTAGATGCTGAGTTATATCCGGGAACCCTGGCCCACTTGGCTGCTTGGTGGGCGTACTTCATGAACTCTCCTGGCGGCAAAATGATTTTGTTGTCCAATGTTGTTATGACAACATCAACTTCTTGTGCTACATCTCTATGTTGACCACACCCCCAAAACGACCAGTGTTGGGGATGTCTAACGTCACAGGACACGTAACCATACAGGTGAACCAACTTTATTGCGACCAGCCCTCCGCCAGATGGCAGGTAGAAGGATCCAAACTGGGCACCATTGGCACCAAAACACACTGGAGCAGTATTTGCCCTTTGCCAATTATCTGATGGAAAGATAATCTTGAGCACGCTTCCAAAACTATAAATCAATAATAGCTTTTTGTGTTCTCCGGTTTGGTCTGGAAAGAACATGTGCCAAGACTGATGTCTCGCGTGAAAGAGGGTATTCATTAAATTTTCTCCAAACCTTGTTAGTCACTCTTCGAATCGATATTCGATTATTTTTATGACGACGATAAGTGTTAGACTCGGTATAACTACTTAATTCTCACTCACATCAATAAGTTTAAATTTCAAGAATAAGGACTCTTACTTTATGTCGATTTACTTGCAGTCCTGATAGATTAAAAAAAAGGCAAAAATAAAAAATCAAACTAAATCGTTGTCGTTAAATGACTTAATTGATTACCTGAAGCCCGTGAGTTCAGACTTTGACCAGCATTAGCGAAATAAATCGCAATGAAACACAGAAATTTCCAATCTGAAATCTGAGAACAATGCAACATTTGTTGATATTCCGCACACTCTGCCATGATATGACTACTATTAGAAACGTATCATGTGACTATCATGATTACCAGGGCTTATTGGGTGTCTCGTTGGGCAGAATTCCTCTTGTTTAGTCTCTGTCTCTAGGTTCGCATCGTTATAAATCCCCTTAACAGGGTTTGGTTCTTTGTTTGAGAAAAAAGAAAGCTAAAGGATCTCGCTTTCAAGTGTCCAATCATTCAACAAGCTCAACAACTTAACAGATTTACCAGTGGTTAGATTTTGAAAGCCACTGACCATAAATATCGAGAATCTGCCGACAGTTGCAAAATTTTGTTATTCATTTTATTTTTCCTTTTGATGAACTTCAAGCTGAACGCATCGCCTATGGCAGGCCAGGAAAGAAACAGCTGTTCAGCGGTTCGCTTTACATTTTTTACATAATAGCCCGAACTCATTTCAACCTGGACGCGTCGCTTATGGCGCTCCAAGATAGAAAATCGAAGGAGTTACATTAAAAAGATAAAAATTTTAGATGATGTGTATTATTATTTGTAAATATATGAATGGCAGACCCCTTCATAGACCATTAAAGTTGACCTTTATTTTTCCTTTGCGGAAAAAAACGCATAGTGCATTATTTCGACGGGTTACTATGCAGACTTAAACGTAAGAACATAACATGAAATTTTTACTTTAAAAAAGACAAAAGGACCATCTAGCCTACAAAATTGAAAAGCGGTATTGCATCTCGTTGTGGCGTACGAAGTTTACGAAGTTGCACAATATTTCATCATTTTACCGGGAAGACAACAGCCATCCAAGTGTACTTTAAACTTTTCGATTTTTCGGAGAAAGCAAAGCGCGATAGAACTTTTTGATACCATATTTAGAAAAGGTTCATCAAAAGGGTAATTTAGGAAAAATAAAATGAATTACGAAATTTGGAACTGTCGGCGGATTCTCGATATTCATGGTCAGTGGCTCTTAAGGAAAATTCGTGACAGCCACCGTAAATTAGAGGGGTCAATGAGCTGCCTTAAAAACTTTCTTTAAGAGATACACACAAGGCTGTCCTGAGCGTGAGAATGCTGATAGATCACAACATCATATAAAAAGGTCACTCAACAGTAAGATTCTCCTACCATGTCGAATCTTGCAAAATGGGCCTTTTTTCCAAGCAGTTGTCTGGTTTTCTTGAGCTAGCGGTTGACTTGAATGGTAAATAAAGAAATCAATGTTCCTTTTATACAAAAGCAACCTTCCGGAGTTTGCGTTATTTTAAGTTCCTTTTCCTTCTCCGTGAGGGGATTTAGCATCTCCTCAATATTCATGTTACTGTATTCTCAACGATATTAAATAAGAGTTCCAGAAAAATAAATAGAGGCCAACATGTGTATGCATCATTCAACAAGTACAGGTAACGACGAATTACATGCGCTGACTTGCATTTTGAAAAACACTTCATAACTCGCCAGCAAAACAAACACTGAGCAGGGTCAACAAATATATCGGTTGTTCTACAAGAACAGGTCGGAAAGAGTTACGCGTACTCCCTTCTTCATATTTTAAATAACACTCCATAACTCGCGCAGAACAAGAAGCAAAGAAGCCCATATGTGTATGTGTCGTTCTACCGACAAGCAAAGGCAGACCGGAAGTATAACAGGCTCCGACTTAGATATATATTTAGTATAATTTCAGAGCTGAGCAAAGAGTTTCCAGCAATATGATTGGTCGAGTGGTTTCTTATATGACGCTATATAAACCGTTCCACATGTTTTATATAAAATGTTCAAATAAAATGTTAATAAATGTTACTAAAATGTTATGATTTTAGAAAATTCTCTGTTGTTCAGCTCTGAAATTATACTAAAACAATTATTCGCCTCAGGTTCGGTGAATATTGTCGAATAATCCCCTCGACTTCGTCTCGGGAATTATTCGACGATATTCACTGAACCTGAGGCGAATAATTGTTAAATATATATACATGATATATGTTTTTTCAATTCTTTTGCAGGCAGAGCTGCAGGGCGGGCCAGAAAATTATACACACAATATAACAATGATATAAATAAATAACGCTGATAATACTTCAGCAATTTTTCATGTATGAATAATATAAACAATCCTTAATAAATAATATTTCAACAACATGCACAGCAATTTCGTTACATTAAAAAAAATCATCAAAAATATGCCCTCATAGGGTTACTCCTTATGGGGGATCTATTAGTACAGAAAGCTACGAATCTAGCTGTCCTATAACTCTGGGTCTCTACAAGGAGGCGATCTCCTGAGCGAAGATTGAAGAACACTTTAACTCGCCAGAAAAAAACAACAAAAAAAGAGTCCAATATGAGTAAGCATCGTTTTATAAGCACAAGCAGGGGGAAAGTTATATGTTCTGACCACCATCTATTTTGAACAACACTCAATAACGTCAGTAGAAGAAGGAAAAAAAAGGCCTACTTGCGTATACGTCACTCTATAAGTACTGGCAGGGAAGAATTACGCATTTTTGGGTTTCCTTCCATTTTGAAAAACGCTCGATTACACGTGCAGAAAAACAAGCAAAGAGGCCAACAAGTTTATCATATCGCTGGCAGCGCACGTGGGCAATATGACGCGACTTCTTTGTTCTCATCTTTGCATCTGATAAATCCTTTATTGACCTAGGTTGTTCGGTCAAGATGGCTGGATACTAGCCTCGTTCTTTATTTACGTTTTATGCACTTAAATCTTAGCTCGGTCTATAAAAACGCACAAAAAGCATTCGGCCAATATCCAGCCATAGTTACCTCACGCTTGGTCCGTAATGCATATGCATCGTTCTACAAACACAGGCAGGGGGAAGAATTACATGTTCTGACTTCCTTATATTTTGAACAAAACTGGAAAACGCCAATAAGGAAAGAAACAAAAAGGTCAATATATGTATACATCATTGTATGAGCACATTAAGAGGAAAAATGACATGTTCTTACCTCTTTATATGTCAGTTGAACAACACTCGGAAACTTCCGCAGCAAAGCAAAGAAGAAGGAAAGATTACATATGCTGACTTCTTCATATTTTAATCAACACTCTATAACTCACGAAGATGTTACTGAGATAAGCTGGGATGACTTCTGTCACTATGATGCCTGTTATGATTACAGTGGGTTCTTGTCTTTAGCCTACAATTGGCAAAAATTTGTTGACAGAGTGATCTTTTCAACCTCCTGTTACTTAAATCAATCTTGTTTGCCCTCATTAAGCTAACCATTTTGCCCCCTTCACCCAAAACAATGTCGTATCATGCATGCATGATTCCCTGAACTTTTAGCCATCCTTGAGTGGGGAAAGAGGGGTCTGTTAATGATTTAGAGTGTGGTAGGTAGGTAGGTAGGTAGACTTTATTTAGCCAGGGTGGCCCACTCAGCAACGAAGCTGATATCCAGATGGGCCCTGAAGTAAAAAATTACAATAGTTAAGAATACAAGACATCTTGAAAGCTGAAAATACAGGATAACAT
Source organism: Stylophora pistillata (assembly GCF_964205215.1). Lineage (NCBI taxonomy): Eukaryota > Metazoa > Cnidaria > Anthozoa > Scleractinia > Pocilloporidae > Stylophora > Stylophora pistillata. The sequence continues at coordinate 24,134,675 of NC_142529.1, forward strand.
TTAAAAATTCAAAAAAGAATTTATAAGTAAAGGTATAAACAAACATGTAACAGTTTACAACAATATAGTGTCTATAAAATTTTAAAAATGTTAGGTGTTAATTAAAACTTTGAAGGAAGAAAGTGACTCTGCGTTTTGAATACAACGAGGTAAAAGGTTATAAAGAGCTGAACCTGAATACCTTAAAGTTCGTTTTGCAAGGCCTAGTTTCGGTTTGGGCAGGTGCAAATCTGTTCTCCTGGAGGTATTATAGCTATGTACATTACAATTTCTAGTGAAATAGTCACTCAAATATTCAGGTACTAAATTATTTAGGCATTTAAATACTAAGGTACATTTATGTCTTTTCCGTTTTGTTTCTAGCTCAGCCCACCCTAAAACATTAAAAGTGTCTTTAGAAGAGTCACGCCTTAAAACGATGCAGGCAGCGTGATTTTGTAACCGTTGTAGAAAACCGGTTTTGCTGGTAGAAAACAGGACCAGTATTCTTCACATAAAAAGAACTCGCCAACACGATGAGTCAACTAATTATCATACTTCTCATTTTTCAGGATAGGTGTGATATTACCATTGCACCATTGCATCCAATCACCTATTACTGCAATGTAAGCAGATTAGGAAAATGGATTTCCAAGTGAGCACCAAGGTGAATTGACTGGATAACAAGGTGTCTGGGAAAGGGAAGAAGTTAGCTCAACATTTACAACCAGAGTCTTTAATTTGTGAAGTCACAAGTTAAGATGGTAGCAAGTATTCACTGTATTGGTATGAAATGTATTTTTATACAATGAAAAAGTAGCCCTTACCTTGGAAATCATGCATAGTATTAAATCAGAGAATATACTTAGCCATTTTCAATGTTAGAGTGGTCAAACTCCAAAAATCTGAAGATGTAAGATGGGATCGCATCCCTCCCTTTACCCACCCCTTCCAAAATTTTCTTGCAACTGTTCGTCTCAGTCTCTGCCCACACACTGAGGTTCCTTGTTAGAAATTGGAAGTACATCACCAAATTACAACAGCTATGCTTGGACAGAAAACAGGTCTTTTTTGGAGAGATTTGAAATTTATGTTGTTTGCCATTCTCTGAAAGGGGTTAAAGTATCTTCAAATTTTCTTTTATTTGGAAGATTTAGGAAACTGAACTAGTGGCTGGAAGACATTTTTCTTTATCCAGGAGATAAAAAAAAGGTAAAGTCTGTTTATGAGCCAAGTGGTCCATCAGGCCTTTGCTTCAGTAACTCCAGTTTCTGTAAAGTGAAGCGACCAGGAGTATTTCTACTTCCCCTCCTGGAATAGGATGCTGGTCCATTGCAGGGTTATTCCCCAACATCAAATTTGTCAGTACCCATTTAAACACCTGGGTGAAGAGAGGCACTGTGAGAGTAAGGTGTCTTGCCTAAGAACACAACACAATGTTTCCCACCAGGGCTCGAACCCAGACCACTAGATCTGGCGGCGGAGTCGAGCGCACTAACCATGAGGCCACCATACCTTCAGAAGACTCCCTTATACTGTGGGAGAGTTGACATAAACGTTATGGTCACCCTTATTTCTTGATGAGTTTTTATATCATGATCTTATACAAGCTGCATCAGAGGAAAGCTGGTTGAAGTTGGTGAAGAACTGTTTACAAAGCCACAACTCTTGTTACTGAAAGGTTTGGTTCTTAACAAATCTATAAATATATGAACTCATATTAATACAGGAAGGAGATATGTTCGAGAGTTCTTAATTGTGCAGTGGAAAGCATCTTAAGCTTCCTGATAGCTCCACAAACTGCCCAAGTGCGTTTAATCCTTTTATTCCCAGAATCTCATCTGGAATTCTCCCTACTGTTTGCCATATAATCCTTATGATGTTGCTTTGGAGAATTTGGTATTGGATCAAATTATAATCTCCTTATTGATATTTTTCTTTATTCTCATCACTTGTCTGCTTAATATTGTATCTAACATTGTGTAGTTTGGAAAAATTCTGCCTTGGTCACTTGTGTGACCAATCTTGAATAACCTTGCTGTTGCCTGCTAAAAATGTGAATCAACTGTACTCTTAAGTCACATTTCTTGTGCAGCAAATGAAAACGTGTAACCACAATCTTGTCAGAGTTCATGTCCCATTATACTTTCATCTGAAATGTAAAATTATTGAAACTTGTACATCCAGACTAAAAGATACGACAATTTGTTCTGCTTCAATTTTCTTTTGCTTTTAGTTAGAAACTGGAGGCTACCTTGCTGTAGTCCTTCCAAAACCTGCTGAGAATATTCAGGATGGACTCTTGACAGAAGAATTATATGAACAACCTCTAGAGGACAGAAAAGGACGAAATGGTAGGAGATTAACAATTTGATTTATCTTGTTGACATTTTTAAGGGAAAAATTTTGATTTAAGGGCTTGACGTTTTACCCTGAAGAGTGACTAACATTTAATTCCCCCCAAATCAAACATTAAGGGGGGGGGGGGGGGGCTAATTGGGGCAGTTGATTCCTATAGTTGTGAGATTTGATAGGAGTGGTGCTTATAAGCGAAGCTTAGCCAGAAATTCGGTGAAATAGTGAAAATAAGCTTTAAGTTCTGAGGTCGAGTGTAAATTCTTGTGTAACCAGCATTTTTCTGTGTTGTTGTGCCGGTAGTTTCTGCCAAAGCTACGGGATAGCAGTAAGCCTATAGCAAGCAACTTTTTGCCATTGAAGTGTAGGAAAGTCGGAGCAAGTGGCTGCAGCAATTGTCTCAAAGCGCGATGAAAAAGATTACATTCCTCTAATGGTCGATGATGATTCTAGAAACGATGAGGTGTGAGAGAGATGTGACCTTTGAAAGGCTACAAGAGCTTTAATTTCCTTTATTCTCCGCTTAGGGTGAATAATTGGTTTTATTATCTAGCTACACTTCGTAGAGTACAAATAACGCCATAGACGAGTACAAATATCACGCGGTATTTGTTCTGTAGAATACCGGTTAAACAGATTTTCTCGCATCGCGCAAGCGAAGAATTGAATTGCAGTTACGGAAAAAAAAAAAAATGGCGGACAATTTGAATCATATTTCCGACAACGAAGAGTCAGAATGGCTGGCAAATATACATCCAAGTTTATTAGATGAATTGAACGAAGAAAAACAGCTAGACGACCTTGAAATTTCTTCATTTTTTTAAGAAAAAAAACAAAAAAAAACAAAAAAAACACGACAATGCGCCAATTCCGTTCCGCCTCGCATTCTTCTGTCACGCACTCCCCGTAAATAAATTCCGCGAAATTCGCCCTCACTGAAATAACAGTTTGGCGTGGTGGATAATAAATAACTTATTAGACGTTTTTTTGTGTAGTATCGCTAAGTATTTTTACTCGTTATTTGTATTTTCTCAAGGTAGTGCCCACCTCCCTCCTCGAATAAGCTACAGCGGAATCATTACAGGTTACAGGAGAATAGTTTCTTTTCCGTTCCAGTTATTTCTGGCTTCATGCGTTTGCAGAGTTCCTTTATGGTTAAATGTTCATTTAATTTGTGTCTTATTGCTGCGCTAACCCAATAAATGCCCCCTCGATTAAGCCGAAAGTTTGAATAAAAGTCAGGGCGGTAATTCGAGAAAATATCGTACGGTATCTCAGTGCTTTTATTTAGTGTTACTGCTCTAAAGAGAAAACGAATAGAGAGAGGTTTAACATTTGTAAGCTGAACAAGAACATCAAAATAAGCAATTACAATCACGTACCAAGATGACTGGACATAATTCCATTTCCTATCCTCCACCCCAATGGGTGCTCTAGATGATTATTGACTTGAAATTTCGCAACATACGAGGAAGGAAATAAGACCAGTCATTTACAAACGATAAGCGTGTTTTGTGTTTTATTATTGTACTTTTAATGGCCCCCGAAGCTATCGCAACTAACTGATACTGTTTATAATCTACAAAAATTTAGAATTTTTCACGCAAAGTGGACTTCAATGAGTTATTTTTATTTTTTTTTTTAGATCAATACACGTTTTTGTATGGCTTTCAGATGACAGAAAAGCTCGTAACCTCTGTATTTAGCGTACTTAAGCTTCGACTGACAGGTAATTGTTATGTTTATTATCCTGGGCACTGTTTTTAAGCTTTCACTTGATTGCTACGCTACTATTTGGTCGTGCAATAGGGACGGTGATGGTCACAGCATATGACGAGAATGAACTTGTATTTAACTCGCTTTTCGTATAGTTCTCAAAACAGTGCTACAGTCAAAAGGCAAAAATAAATTGTACACAGCAAATAGAGGAGTTTAGGGCTTCAAAATCCGAAAGAAGAGGCAAGAGATTTAAATTCTGTCATGCCTAATCTCCTCTCTCTACTGAAGCTCCCTTCATTCTGAAAGGGAATAGACAGACTACCAGCAGCTTATTAGCGCACTTTCAGTTTAAAACGCTTGAAAAAGATTAAACCCAGAATGCAACGCGAAAGACAACGTTTTGCGTCTCGAGTAGCTTTGTTACTAATGCGCGCGGGAACTGACGTCACAAAGCTCGTATGAGGTTATTGTAGCGAGTTGGGACGAGGTGAAATACTCCAAACGACAATAGCAACGATGGGTTTAAAAAAGGCGCTGAAAGCGCTTGAAATCCTTGAGAAGCCAGAAGCCATACTTAACCGGAGACTTCAGTGTAACCCATATTATCCGTTTAAAATGGTTGAAGGAAACAGTAAGTGAAATTATCGTTTATCCTTCTGAAAGTGTAAGAATGTAAGCTGGCTTAAATAAGGCTGAAAATATCTCTCCGGCAGAACTATAGATGAACCTTAGTGCGTTAAGTCAAAGTGTGACGTAAAGATCCAAAATACTCTCAGCTCTTCTTTTTTCCTTTTGGTTTTTTTTTTTTTTATTTTGTGTGTGTGTTTGTGTGTGTGTGTATGTGTGTGTATGTGTGTGTATGTGTGTGTGTGCTGTGTTGTGATTTGTTTGTTTTTTTGTTAGTTGTTTTTTTTGTATAAAACGTTAAGAGCCGATTTATGCAATCAAAATTACCGGTTAACGACTTAGTTTTTCAAGGAGGACGAACGCAGTTTTTTTTTACCGACTCGCTTCCGTTTTTCATTACTTATTTATGGTAGTACGCAACCATTTTTTTTTTTCTTTTTCGATCAACGGTTGATTTTCTTGTTCATGGAAGAGATAATAGGAATAACTTTCCCTCAAGGGTAAAAGGCATTCCTCGATGTGTAATGGCTTTTTTGCTGAGCCTTTTGATTGGTGTAAAAATCACTAGTTTCGTTTCACACAAAAAATTGTTACCTCTCTCAACTCGATCGACCTCATTTTCTACGTTACACAGGCTAAAAAGAAAATTATAACATAACCAAAGTAAAGCGCGCGCTCTGATTGGTCGATTTAGCGTCACCCATTTGCCCATGGGTGTACGCTGCTGATGTGAGCAAATGCAAAGACTATTTTTCCGCGCGCTTGCTTTTTCTGGTCACGTAAGATTTGTTAAATAAAAGGGAACTCTTTAGCTATAATGTATCAATGTTATGTTATAAAACAAATAGTAATCACCACAGCGTACACTATTGAGTTATGGATGCACTTGGGAGGTTTGCTAAGCACTCAAGAAGCTAGAGTCGCTATCGCCTCGAGCGACTCTTTCGCTTCTTTCGTGCTTAGTAACCTCCCGCGTGCATCCATAACTCAATAGTGTACGTTGTGGTGTTTACCATTTGTTAATTAGGTCGAGCCAACTTAAGCCAGGTGCAACTGATTCAAAGTTTTTATCAATTTGCAGAGTTCATTCTTACTCTAAGTAGAAAACGATTTTACATTGGAACTCTTACGGCCTTCGTTTCCATGGTTACACTGATTACTTGGGGAATTGCACTTGAGGCCAGCGTAAGTATGTTTAGTGATTGAAGGAAAGCTAATCGAATGTATACGAAAGTAAAGAGAAAAGAGGTATAAGTTTACGGAAATCCTGCTTTTATTAAAGAAACAAATTAATCACTTCAAACATCTCATCTATAATAATTATGCACAATTAAAAAGAGATGATCCAATCGATCAGCTAAAATGCAGAATAACTCCTTGTAAATATAAATCATACGTATTTCTTACTTTTTTGACCTCAGTTAAAATGAACTGAAAATATCCAACTTTTCTGTCTGTTCTCGATATTTTCACGAGCCTGGTTTTTGTCTTGACTACTATTGATATTGCAAAGCTGGAAGGAAATTATACATAAAACTTTGGAAAGATATCACGAATGAGAAATCTGACTTACCCTCAAACTCTTGTGAAATTTTTTCAGCACCTAAACTATTTTTCACGCAAACCAATCAAATCGCAACCGCTGGAAAATGAAAACATAATTAGCATTAATTATGCAGAACCATCTCGAAGGCACAGTAATGTTTTATTTTGGAAACATGAGCAAGCCGCATTTAGTGTTATGATGCTATGACTGGAGAAACCGAAGGAAAAATAATTTCAGCGATACTTTCCATACAAAGAAAATATAAAGATTGGATAGAATATAAAACTTACCTCCTTAAAACAGAAAAAAGAAGTCGAGGGTTCTCACTGTGAATTAATGGAGTTTTATTTTGTATCCTTTCAGAGAAAAATGTTTCGCAAATTTGTCGGACCGTTGAGCTTTAAAACATTTTTTAGTGACACTTGACTTCATTTAGCTTTGATTTTCTCCATTTTCCCCGTTGATTTTGAGCTTTTCACTTACAGTCATCGATTAGCTGTATCAAATGCGCTCGCTCAAACCAAAGTATAAAATGTGGCGTGCTTTTAGTCAGCCAATGGGGAAGTTTGTTTACTTTTTTTGTGCATTGTGAGAGTTTTGCACTCTATCGCACAGATCCTTGTTGTCGCTCTGTTAAAAAAAAATTTGTTCATGCTTTTAGCTGTGCTTATATTGAGTTATGGATGCACGCGGGAAGTTTGGAGAGCCCTCAAAAAAGCTAGAGTAGCTCTCGGCCGCGCCTAGAGCTACTCTTACGCATTTCGCTTTTCAACTTACTCATATGACTCATGGAACTTAGTTCGCACACGTTTTTCTACATATTTTTATCTCATGAGTTTGATCGGTTATGTAACAGTCTTTTTTTTTCACGCACAAACTGATTAGGATTCCATTTTAGGTCATTATGATTGTGATTATTTTTAAATGCAGCGAACAAATTTCACTTTGATTGAATCTTCATCTGTTGCTCTGAGGCTCCAGTGTTTAACCTTTCTAAAGATTTTAGTGAAAGCTTCATAAGATAGATTTTCCGAACTGAGTTTAGAACAATTACAATTACAATTACAATTTATCACTTATAGAGCGCTATTTACAATGACAGATCAACAGCGCTTTACAATCAATCCTAACCCGCCCATCCCACCCCAGGGGAGGATATCCACCACACAGTAATCTCGTGCGTGGGAAATTAACGTCTCCTACCCCTAACCCTGTAGGAGACGGGACCTCCATTTATTCGTCCCTATCCGAGAAGACTAGAATATCTAACCATTTCTTGATGTTATAGAAAGGAAGCATATTCTTCTCAATTATTTTAAGACCTTGAGTGTTGGTCCGGCTGGGGCTCGAACCCTCGACCTCCCGCACAACAGTCCAGCGCTCTATCCACTGAGCTAACCGGGAGGCGGTTAGCTCAGTGGATAGAGCATGAGTATGCGACATCTCTTACTCCCCATTCATAGAAGTTAATGTTTTTTATACACTGTCCAAGCGACAGGTAATGAGAATTAAATGTTTATCGTGTTGCATGATACTTTGTCTCGATAGAACATCCGGATAGAACATGAGTATGCGACATCTTTGTTAAACTTCTCTCGCAGTTGGGTGATCATATAACATATTCTTCTTAATGTTTTTTATACACTGTCCAAGCGACAAGTAATGAGAATTAAATGTTTATCGTGTTGCATGATACTTTGTCTCGATAGAACATCCGACCTTAATGAAAAGCCAACAGACAAATTTATAGCATTTAAAAAGCAGATGTAGCTTCTATGAATGGGGAGTAAGAGTTTTAATGTCGTTTTGATCGCACTCCTTTAGATAGCATTTAATCGCTGACGTGATTCTCTGATTTACCAAGTCATTGGAATCAATGGGAATTTCATTTACAAGAACGGCAGTAAAAATATTCGGTGACTATAGTAGAATTTATATTACTAATGTTTACTCTCCAAACACTAACGTCTCACCCATCTCCAGCAATACATGTTATTTCCCATCCTTGTGGGTGGTATATCAGCTATCGTGGCATGGGAGAACAGAGGACACCGCACATGCGTGTTAGACGGAGAACGTGCGCAGTACATGTGTGTAGTTGGAGAACATTCTGTGGAGAATGGCAACTTCCATAACGTTTATATTAGACTTAAAGCACAAAAGCACGGTAAGAAGCAGAGAGGTTTCAAATTAAATTAGTTTTGTTTAAACCTTGCTCGCTAATTTCCTCGACCAGTCAGTTGCATAAGTAAAAGTAGTTAACTTGGATTTTATCCGCGCTTGAGCAAATTTGTTTGTTTCACATTGTTTTCTCATTGGCAACCTGTAGTGATATTTCTTTACTTCTGTTTCCAGCCCACGGTCATCCTGTTATAAGTACCTATGAGACATCGCATTTAAAAACGAAAAAAATTCTGTTCACATATACTTGTCAGTCCAGTTTTCTTGCTTTACATTAAGAGTGAGTTCTTACAATATACGCCTCCAGTTCTTGATCGTGAACTAGAGTGCTTTCTATAATATTTTTTATTTCTTCTGGTAAGTTGTTGCCACTTTGTTTAGAGTTATGAAACACTCGGTCAAATTGTGTCCTTCCTCGGGCAAATCCACCCTAATTGTGGTCGTTCTCTGTCTGACGAGCGTAAAATCGAATGCAAATGCGTGTGGAATGCGTATTGTGGACAAGAAAACGTGCACAGCTCACCCTTTCTCATTCAGTTATTTTATATTTGCGTGATCCATTCAATTGAGACCATTCTGTTATCCTTTCTCTCTTAGGGGCGGGTGAAATGTACTATTATGTCGTATTTAATGGATTCCACGTGACGGAACAAAAAATTACATCTTATTCCAAGAACGATAAGGTAAGTGTCTGAGTTAAATTCTAAGGATTTCTCTTAGTTGTAACTGTCAACTAAACTTTCATCACCAGCTTTTATCGCCAGTTTACTATCTCACATTGAAATTCAGATCGGCCTCATATTATGTCAACGTAGAAATCAACTGGCTGGGCGATCAGGCTAAAGTCGGACTTGGCATGAATTGCTTGTCTCCTGTAAAACTATTGATAAGTGCCACATACGTGATAGCTCCTTTCAGTTTGCATGATAGTTGCAACATCAGAGCACGCGGTTTATTGTCTCGAGCGTATCACTATTCCAGTGAAAACCACAAACCCGTCACCGTTGCTGTTGGTTCTCTCACAAAAGATGGAATTTTTTCCCTGACAAAATAACCCAAGTATTTCTGGCTTTCATGATTTTCTATGCCTTACAGTAAAACTCATGGATTTTACTGTTCAGAGTATATTCCAAATTATGTAGAATTAACTTTTTTTTTAAAGAGATTTAAGGTGTTAATGAAAGAGAATGCCTCCGTTCCTTTCCTAGTGACCTGGGTAGATATACTGACACAAGCTCAGCGAATATTTTTTTAAAGGGATATTTAAGACGACTACTTTAGCCGCTTTCTTTCTCATACTTACACTAGTTTGATAAATTATTCTTTTCTTTAGAAGCTGCGTGTTCTGGCAAAGAGGCTCGCGGAAAATCTTAATCTTAACTATTTTGATGTAAAAGCCAGCTCAAGGGACCGTATCTTTTTGTCATCACGGGAATATCTGATACGTTTGTGATGATGTTTGTAGAGAAAATGATTTTTTGATAGGGGGAAGGATCACTGCAGTGACATACACAACAAAGCGTTTTCGTCTCATCATCCGGGTTTGAGCAGCCCTGAGGAGTAATGTGGTCAGTAGTGACTTACGCTTCGACAACCTTAGAGGAAGTAATAACTTAAACCTGATAACCTTATGTTTCTGGTCCTATAGTCCACAATTTATTACACGACTCGGGCAGTCAGAGGACCAATAACTAAAATCAACCAATCAAAATGCTTTATTGCCGGTCCAATATTCTCTAAGTATTGGACCGCGCACTGTCCCGAATGGTCCCGAATGATCCCGAATGATCCCGAATGATCCCGAATAATCCCGAATGATACCGCTCTTGTGTCCGTTTGAACTTCAGTCGTATAATAAATCTCTCATTAACCAACCTTGCTCGGGACCGTACTGGAAGAATATCGGCCCTCAGTCTTTTTTGTACAGACCGCGGTGCGCTCGGTCCGTACTGTCAAGACCTCGGGCCAATATTCTCCCAGTACGGCCCTCGCGTTTGGTTTATAAGATATATATATATATATATATATATGGAACAGCCTTAACTTATCGCAGACGTTATCCGACACCGTCCTGTGGTTGATGTCCCAAATGTTAACAATGGCGAATGCAATATTGGCCAGCCTGTGTAATCCACCTTATATCATGACATTCGGATCTTATCCTCTGTTTGATTTAAATCTGATAAATTCCCTCAATTTAGTTTCAACAAAGCGTTTAACTTTCTTCCGATGTTTCTTCCGATCATATTCTGCTGGTAATTTGGGTAAACTAAGCAAGCTGCAATGAAGCTGAATTATTTTTATCGGAGAAAAAATTAAAGTGTAAGACAATAGCATGGCTGGAATAAGAAAGATGAGAGATTCTGAGCTAGGTAGAGAAATTACTTTTTGTCTTGTTCGAGAGGCATGGGAACCTATGTGTTCCATACTTGTTACTTAGAACAAGAAAACAAGAAAAGTAACTACAACAAAATCAGTTTGTATGCTCATTTATTTTCCTTGTGAATTACTAACCGGTCATACAATCAATACTTTGTCGTTCTGTTTTACCCCATCTCTGCCTGAAATGACATTTTTGCAAGTTTCTAAAATCAACAATAACTGACATGGACATTCACAGGTTGGTTGGGTGAAAAAACGTGTAATCAGTTTTGAAGGAGAGAGTTAACTCTAAGACCATTGCATTGATTATTGCACGTAATGTAACTTAACAAGAATGTGGCCGATATAAAAAGACAGCTATGTTTAAAACTGAACATAAACATCACAACAAACTCTGCCTCCGTCGTCGCCTTAGTGTAACCTTGCAGATCTTCGCCGTACCAAAGGCGTAGCTGTTGACCAGAAAGTATTGCATAAGGCTCCGTAAATGGGGTCAGCACAATTTCTTTGGAAGCTGAGTTATATCCGGGAACCCTGGCCCACTTGCCTGCTTGGTGATTGTACTTCATGAACTGTCCCGGCGGCAAAATGATTTTGTTGTCCGATGTTGTTATGACCACATTAACCTCTTGTGATAAGCTGCCATGTTGACCACACCCCCAAAACGACCAGTGTCGGGGATGTCTAACGTCACAGGACACGTAACCATACCTGTGGACTAACTTTATACCGACCAGTCCGCCGCCAGATGGCAGGTAGAAGGATCCAAACTGAGTATCCCTGGCACCAAAACACACTGGAGCGGTATTTGCCTTCTGCCAGTTATTTAAGCAATCTGTTAAGGGAAAGATAATCTTTAATCCATTTGGTCCAGAAACCTAATCTTCCCATGCTACCAAAATTTTAGATCAATGGTAGCTGTTTGTGGTCTTCGATTTGATCTAGAAAGAAAGTATGCCAAGACTGATATCGCGCGGGGAAGGGGTTTTTGAATTTCCTCCAAACCTTGGTGGTTACCTAAAGGAGATCCTTATTATTTGCTTATCTTGAAAAACGTAGCTTTTATTTTTCAGGTTTGTAGCACTATAACCCCGTAAATGAACCGATTCCAAACCGTCATTGAAGTGGTAATATCTCAATTGTAATGTCACCTGACGAGAGAGGTCCACATTTTCGATAAATTTCTGTTTAATTTACTCGAACGCGATTAACTCATCTCAGAAAGAACAGCACATGGTTTAGAGACTTTCGGGTCCCTTTGTCTGCAGGAACGTACAGTTTATATTTCAAAAGCAAGGACTGTTGCGTTGTGTCAATTTGCAATTGCTTCCAGTCGCGATAGATCCAAAGTGATCAAAGGCCCTTCTTGCAACGAGTGAAAAATAAATCGTCGTTGTCATGGTTTAAATGCTTTGATTACCTGAGGCCTGTGAGTTGACACTTTCACCAGTAACAGCAAAGAAAATTGCAATGAGGCACAAAGCTTTCAACTCTGCAATCTACAAACAATAAAACTTTACTTGCTGATACTTCGCACACTCGCGACCACGCTATGACTGCTATTAACAACGCATCATGTGACTGACAATCATGGTCAGTAGGACCTCTGGGTGTCTTGTTGGGCAGAGTGCCTGTCGTTCTGACACAAGTATCGAGGTATTGATGCATTTCAACTTTGTGGATACAATCCAAATTATTTCGTTACCCCCACCGACGCAGCCCCAAACAGTTTCTTTAGAAACTATTAGCCTTTATTCATACTGATGCATGGCCTGGGCATATTGGTGGGCTTTTATTGGACCCCAAAAATACTCAAGAACGTCGCTTGAGAGAATATCGAGTGTCCTATCATTCAACAAGCTCAATAACTTAATTAACAATACAAGCTTGCTAATGGTTAGATTCTCAGCATAACTAATGACAAGCGCCGTAAATTAGAGGCGTCGATGAGACACCTAGGTGGAAAAGCTAGTAGACTGTAATGTGTAAAAAAGTTATTTAACAATAAGAATCTCTTACTATTTCGACCCTTGAAGAATGTTTCCTTCCTAAATTATTCGCTGGTTCTCCTCAAGCTACCTGTGGACTTGAATGATGAGTAGACAGATCGCGGTTCCTTTTATACAGGACAATCTATCAATCAGCTTCCTGTGTATGTGGGCTTTCGGGTAATTTTTTCCTTTTTCTTGAGAGGATTTGGCATCTAACTAATTTTCCTGTTACTCTATCCTCTCGAAATTCTGGTGTACGTGTCTTTTGATGTTATTTTTTTCCTCTTTCCTAATTATTATTAACAAAGATTTAGTAATACATAGACAAGTAAAAACGAACGATATAAAATCCCGACGTTTCGGCGACTTCATGACGCCATTATCAAGGGTACAAATGAAAATAAAATTAATAAATGCGGGTTCAAGAGTTACAACTAATTTGCATAGGGGAGGTAGCTACACAAATACTTTAGCACGGATAGAATCCGTTTGCACGTTCAAAGTCGGTGTTAATTGTTTGATGTAAAGCATCTCGTTGACAAGACAATCGAATTTGTTCATGCACTTCTTGAGAACTTTGAAACAGCTAAGAAGGTCCTCAGGGACAGCACCTGCGGGGTCGTTGTCGTAGTGCTTGCGTACTGAAGATGACGTGCTCTTATGGCTATCCACGCGGGCATATAAATGCTCACGTGTGTAATCAACTTAGCTCCCTGTATCACACAGGTTACATTTAAATTGGTACACTACGCACTGTTGATTAACCAGCTGTGGTTTAGTTTCACATTCTTCAAGGTCTTGGCCAATTTTCCGACTGACAAATACGGGCTGGATTGGGGTTTGGAGCTTAATGCTAAGGTCTTTCAACTGTGTCTTAACAATGTTAGCGGAGTCTTGGTCCTTGAAGGGTATGACTACTCGGGTTACATTATTTTTCGCAAATCTTCCCAACGCCTGCAATGGCTGCTGGTCAGCAATTCTCGAGTTAATAAAGGTGTTAATGGCGGAGTTGATAAGGTGGCGAGGGTAGTCCAAACGTGAGAATAAATTCTTCAAGCGCTCACACTCCTCAGAAAAATAAAGCCATGAAGAGGACAAACGGTATGCGCGATCGAGCATAGTTGTTAATAAGTTCCGTTTGTACCTGTTGTCAACGTAACTCTGGTAGTGGACAAGTAAACCAGTATTAGTAGGCTTGACATAAACTTTCGTCTCTATTTGGGGTGCACGGTTTAGGAGCTAGGTGCCCAGAAAGGGGAGCATGCCATCTTTTTCGATTTCCATTGTAAAGCTGACAGAGTGATGGGCGTGGTTCAGGGTGTGTAGGAAATCCGTAGCTGTAGTAATGTTGGGCATTATAGTTAGTGTCATCTACATATCTGCGATAATAATCAGGCAGTTCACCTTCGAGCACTAGCCTTTCTTCCAACGATGACATAAACACGTTAGCTAGTAAGGGCCCGAGTGGGGACCCCATGGCCACCCCGTCGGTTTGTTCGTATAGGGCACCATTGAACTGGAACAACTGACCCTTGGTGGACACGTTCAACAGATCAGTAAGGTCTTCTTTGGAGATATTCAGATTGTACGTAGAGTTAAACCAGTTGTCCCTTAACAACTGTGAAAACGACGAACAGTTAAAACGACGGAGTGATATTGTCATAACCAAACCCGATAAAGGGTCCGGTGTTGTCATCATGGATAAGACTGAGTACATACGTTTACTATCTGAAGCATCTGTTAACGACACCAACAAGTTTCGTTCTGTCCCACTAGAAAGACCAAAATCCAGAGGTAGGCCGCCCAAACACTATCACCCGCTGTTGATTAGAGAAAAAATGTTACAATCTACCGTTCGCAGAATCCTTCCAAAGCACATTGCTCAATCTGTAAGTCCTTCAGGCCAGGCTCGAGACTAGCACACCTATATGGGCTACCAAAAACCCATAAGGAGAAGTTAACCGTACGTCCCATTCTATCAGCAACGAGCACTTATAACTACGCACTGGCCAAGTGGCTTGATGACAAGCTCAAACCGCTGTCTTTGAATCAACACACCGTTACTGACATCTTCGATTTCATAAATGAAGTGCGAGAACTGAAAATCAACAAAGGTCATATCTTGGTATCGTATGACGTGTCACCTCTATTTACCAACGTACCGTTAGACGAAACCATTGCGATTCTGACCGAGAAAGCCTTCAGAGACAACTGGTTTAACTCTACGTACAATCTGAATATCTCCAAAGAAGACCTTACTGATCTGTTGAACGTGTCCACCAAGGGTCAGTTGTTCCAGTTCAATGGTGCCCTATACGAACAAACCCGACGGGGTGGCCATGGGGTCCCCACTCGGGCCCTTATTAGCTAACGTGTTTATGTCATCGTTGTAGGAAAGGCTAATGCTCGAGGTAAACTGCCTGATTATTATCGCAGATATGTTGATGACACTCTCACTATAATACTCAACATTACTACAGCTACGGATTTCCTACACACCCTGAACCACGCCCATCACTCTGTCAACTTTACAATGCAAATCGAAAAAGATGGCATGCTCCCCTTTCTGGGCACCCAGCTCCTAAACCGTGCACCCCAAATAGAGACGAAAGTTTATGTCAAGCCTACTAATACTGGTTTACTTGTCCACTACCAGAGTTACGTTGACAACAGGTACAAACGGAACTTATTAACAACTATGCTCGATCGCGCATACCGTTTGTCCTCTTCATGGCTTTATTTTTCTGAGGAGTGTGAGCGCTTGAAGAATTTATCCTCACGTTTGGACTACCCTCGCCACCTTATCAACTCCGCCATTAACACCTTTATTAACTCGAGAATTGCTGACCAGCAGCCATTGCAGGCGTTGGGAAGATTGGCGAAAAATGATGTAACCCGAGTAGTCATACCCTTCAAGGACCAAGACTCCGCTAACATTGTTAAGACACAGTTGAAAGACCTTTGCATTAAGCTCCAAACCACAATCCAGCCAGTATTTGTCAGTCGGAAAATTGGCCAAGACCTCAAAGATTGTGAAACCAAACCACAGCTGGTTAATCAACAGTGCGTAGTGTACCAATTTAAATGTAACCTGTGAGATACAGGGAGCTATGTTGGTTACACACGTGGGCATTTATATGCCCGCGTGGATAGCCATAAGAGCACGTCATCTTCAGTACGCAAGCACTACGACAACGACCCCGCAGGTGCTGTCCCTGAGGACCTTCTTAGCTGTTTCAAAGTTCTCAAGAAGTGTATGAACAAATTCGATTGTCTTGTGAACGAGATGCTTTACATCAAACAATTAACACCGACTTTGAACGTGCAAACGGATTCTATCCATGCTAAAGTATTTATGTAGCTACCTCCCCTATGCAAATTAGTTGTAACTCTTGAACTCGCATTTGTTAATTTTATTTTCATTTGTACCCTTGATAATGGCGTCATGAAGTCGCCGAAACGGCGGGATTTTATATCGTCCGTTTTTACCTGTCTATGTATTTGCTAATTATGTTTTCTATCGTATTTATTGTGAAAAACTCGTTTATTATTTATTTCTGAAGAGCACCTGTGGCATAGAACTAATTTGAACTAAAAGGCCCTGATTATACAAGATGACTTTTGTTTCAATTGGATACATACTTTTTTTTTTTTTTTATAGAAAGTAATTCACTTTATGATTTGTGGACTGGGGAAAATCCAACTTTGGTATTGTTTCGGGCTTCTTTTTCGTCTGCGTATTCAGCAGACATTTTGGTGGGTTTAAGTGCTGTTTGTAATCATACTTGGACAACGGATGTGATATCTGAGAAATAATCAGGCTCTTTAAATATCTAATTAATCAGATGAAAGACTGCGATCATGCAAAGCGATCACTGGACCTCTGCCAGAGATGGGATGGGATGTGACGTCATTCTTGTCAGAAGAAAATTCGGCCAGGCACGTTTCCTCCCTAAAATATTTACTGAAGAGCAAAAGTGCTCCAACTCACATCGTAACTGAATATCTAGTAAGCTAACTATTTGCTTCATGGGCTAGGAAGTGGAAGTTTTCTAGAATATAGTTGAATTGGTGATTTCCGCGCCTGATCAATGACATGACCCCAGCTGGAAAAAGGGCCTATCCTATTATAGAGGAATGACTCGGTACGTTCCTGTTATTACTTACAGCTGTTTTTCCCTTTGTTGCGAACTCATGTTGCTTTCTTTCGCTTTGCTTTCACTTAAGCTAGTTCATACAAGGTTCCCGTTTGGATGATGGCTGTGGCATCTGACAAAGAAATAAAGCACTCACTTCTATCATTCTTTGCATGAAAGGTTGCGATCTTGTTCTTAATGGACTACTGCCTGAGTATTTCTTTTCATTCCCGTTACGTTATAATTTAGTCGGCACAAGATACGGTTTAGTTCTCTGAAAAACCTTTCCCCAGAGCAAAGCCGCTGACTTTCACTTCACAAAGTAGCTTCCAAGATATCTTAGTCCACTTTTTATTGCGTAACTTAGGGAAAATCCCGAGGCTTTTAATAATAGTGTTCTCGATTACTTTATGTGATAGTTTTTGCACGAATAGAATAATGTTGGCATCGTATATCAAGGATGATCACTTTGTGTAGTACAGCATATCGATCCTTATTAGCACATAGTCACACGTACATCTGATACATAGAGAGAGCAAACTAGCGAATGCGATTAGTTATGCAATGCGAGGGCCTATCTTTCGAGAATCGTAATGTTACAGTCAATATCATATGAATTAGGTCAGGTTTTCATTCGTTAATGTGGCGACTTTTCGCATAAGCATAGCGCTCAGATATAGTGTCCCAGTTAACTTTAGGGCCTCGCTCAACCAGTGTGCTTTGCACGACATTGCTATTGTTATCATTTGGGAACTTGATACTTTTTCTTACAATCCAGACGGAAACGGCATGTAAAGAATACCAAAACAGCAGTAGACGTAGAAAAGTAGTATTAACACCTGGAGCACAACTAAACCGCTGCTTTGGAAGAGGTGTTTTGACGACGTTTTCTGTTTGTGGAACAGAACAAAAGACAAAATGGAAGAATTTGCAAGACGGGCAAACAACCACATTCTCAACATTTTACCGCGATACAATCACTGTTCACGGTTGAAATATCATACACAAAAGTGTACAAAATCGACCTTTGATGTCCAAACGCATTACAAAGAGACGAACAACTTCGAATGCTTCAATTTTTATACGTTTCATCACCGGGCGCAAAGAAAGGATTCGTAAAAGGAGGAGCAAAACGCCTCCTATGAATAAATTCGCCACGCTCCACGTTTAACAAAATGATACAGAGTTTCAAAATCCGCTTAAAGAATAGAGGATTCCAGAGATGAAATTTTGGAAAAATGTATCTCTAATTTGATCTCACTGGGAGAGAAACGTCACTAAAAAAACTTAGATGAGATAAGGCTTGCGATCGATGTAAACATTTTCCGGTTCGAAAGTCACCCAAGTGCCGGGAGAGGTTCCTCCGAAATGCTGATAGTTCTTCAATTACGCTAAAAAGATCAATTACGTAGAAGACGAAAAAATTAGGGGAAGTGATGACAAACAGAACCAGGATCTTGTGAGCTCCTGAATAATAGAGTCACACTTCGCTTACATTACAGGCGAATTGAACTGATTCATTCCTTTTATATTTGACTTAACAGCCTTACAAAGCGTCATTCAATGATTCTTTTTACCCACAACTCATCCAAAATGGATCCTGCGTTGTTTTTAGTCAGGCGTTCAGACGAAAATGGTGCGCGAAAGGAATGGGAAGCAGCCAACAAACGTACGATTGGCGGTAAGAAATTAAATGTGTTTTCGAATCGGAGAGTTTGAAACTTCATGGTCAATTTTCTGCTAGGAGCGCTGGCGCAATATATCTCCAGTGAAAACTATTTTGGAAGTCCTATTCTGCCAAGTTGCCATTGATTTTATTCGCTTGGGAGATTCATTAGTCACGCGAAAAGTGGATTATCGTTCGTGGTTGGTGAAAGAATATATCGGTTGGAATCTCGGTGAACATTATGGGGAGAGTTTTGTTTTATTGAAAGCTTAAATGGATTTCTTCTTGATTAGGACTTCGAGTTTGCTGTGTTTGAACTTCGTTTGGCAGGCACGTACGATTTACTGTTTGCTGGCACAAATTTCTAGGCTGATTTTTACAACAACGTGTTCCGAACTTTTATAACTCTTCTATAGCCGCTTATCTTTCATTCAAATTTTACAAACAGAGTTGCATGGGGCTAAGCTCATCTCGGCATTGGTAAGATACGTTATCGTGCATACAGTTTTTGGATAAAGAAAATAATGGCGAAAGCAATCAGAGATTGCCTTTGTAACTCTGGCACGGCTCTGTTTTACAATTGCAATGGAGTGGGGCTGTGAGGAAATCTTACCTAGGCCCTACACAACGGAGTACAGATGTGAAGAACTAACGTGATCAAATATTTGAGAGGGACAGCCTTAACTCACGCAGATACCCCGCCATATACTGTTTAATTCTGATTGGGAAGAGCAGAGTTTTACGTGGTGAATTGTCTTGTTGTCAAAGCAGGTTTCCTCTGGAGAGGACGGAAAACGTTTTTGATCAGCTTTTATCCTAATTGTGGGACATGCATATCTTCTCCTGGTACCTGGAGGCGATTTCTGCTCCGTCCGTTCTGTGAATGTCTCTTGGACCCTTGGTAAATCTTCCAGGCGTTTGCCTCTTGTCGTAATGTTCACGTAAGCTTTAAATGAAGTACTAGTACAACTTTTATTTTCATATTTTTCGCGTGGCTGCGATACTTCTCTATGCTTCGCCATTTTGTCTCTACTCCTCGCGATTAGGTAACAGAAGACCTTGAAAGATGGTTGCTATGTGGAAATTGTCATGTGTTTTGTTTACGACGTTAAGGGGAACTCTAAATTAAATAGCTAGTTGGAGATGGATTCGACACACAGTCAGAAATTTCCTATCATTAACAGAATGAAAAAAAAACAAACAAAACAAAACAAAAAAACAAAAACAAAAAACAAACAAAACAAACGAAAAAAAAAAAACAGCATGTTTTGGGAAGACTCCGTTTGGCTTATTTTTAGGAGACCTTCCAAAGGTCAGGGGCTTGTTTAAATTAATGACGTTAACCTCACACGCGAAAGTCACCGGTTCGAAAAAAACCTGGTGCTACACAAGAAGACTGATTCATCCTTGTTATGTACAACTTAAAATACCGCCGCATGTTACGAAAAGTAGTAAAACTAGAGTTTTCAATGAAGAGAAGAAGATAGCGACATATGTTCTGACGATATGTTTAGAGATTAGAGAAGTTGAGCTGGACATTTTCGTCAAAGGGCAAACCTGAAAAAAAATATATATAGCCGTGTGCTTACGACTAATTGTGTACTCTGGTGTAAACACGTGTACGAGGTGTGAACAAAGATTTTTTTCATGAATTTTACTCAGGGTTTACTTGCTGAATATAAGAAAAGTGAACAACAACTACGATCATTTTTACCGTCGTCGCAAAATCTACACTCAAAGCCTCACTTTACAAGAATTTATCAACGAACATAACCATTGTCGAGAGCTTTAGATCTTTCAGTTTGTTAGAAATGTAAGCAGAAAGGAATAGCGTTTCGATCTATCATTGTCTACATAACTGAATAAATAACCAAATTATGTAGGGATAGATAAATGTTCCTTTATTTAGCAGATATCTTGCGGGTTATCAAAGGTTTAGATAGTTACTGGTACTAAATCAGGCAGTTCTCAGTTGACGTCATACATTGCCACACATGAAGCTCTTTCCGAAATCGTTTTGAATACTAAAACCATGACGATAGTTGGTAAAATTGATAAAATGATTATCGCGTAGTAAACACTCAGGTTATGCAGCATAATTAGAATGAACTGAGATCCTAATAGGTGGCTGGCGGTTTTTGGGGCGTTCGATGATTCAAGGCGGCGGAAACGCGCAAATGACTCGCGGAGGTTCCGCTTTACTTGGAACTAAAAATCCCATCTTTTACATCGTACCTATCAATTTCGATCGACCTCATTCTGTGAAATTTGAATCAGATCAATCAAGGATCGCTCTAAGAGAAGAAGCGAGGGGGGAGGAGGTGGGGGAGAGGGGGGGAGGGTTGGAATTCTATTCGATTTAATAACTACTTGATTATAGGCAGTGTTTCAAGCCGGTATCCACTTCTCATTCTGAACTGAAATGTCCAACTCACTTTAGACCTATTTTAAGTCAAATAGTGTCGGCCAAATTGATGTGAAAAGTTGACCTTTTCGTTTGGATCAGACCCAATCTGTTGGGGTTGAACTCTTTTCTGAGCAAATGAAAAAGTATGGACGCGCATTGTGTCTTCAAATGATCAATACCAAATAGGCTAAGTCACGTTTATTATCTGTGCTTCCTGTAGAAATTCTCAAGTCTAAAGTTTCCCTGCAGTCGTCGTGTATTTTCCCTAAAAGGCACTTTCTGCACGCGCCGGTTATCACGCTCCGACAATCTAAACGACCGCATAGTTTCTTGAGACGAGAATAAGCCCTTTACAGTTATTTGAAGCAAAAAAGCGCCATCTCTTGTCCTTTCTCGATGGTCTAACCTTAGATGGAAAGAATTTCGAAGAGAAGCTGGACTGGGCCGTTGGTGTGCTAAACATTTTCAAGTGCCAATAAGCTCGAGTCACATGCAAAAGTTCACAAAGATCATCCCATTTCCAAGTCTAATTGCAAGTGAAAACCACTGTGGTCCAAAGTCCAAGTACAAGTGAGGGCCACTGCAGCCTCATTCTCTTGTTGAACATTTTAAAAGGTATGGCCTGAAAACCTAAAACTTCTAGATGCCCTTAATCAGATAGTTTTCACTAAAAAAAATGTTCAAACATTGAAATATCTTTGAAATTTAAAATTATATATTAATAACCTAACTAAAGCTACCCTATCTTTTTAGCCCTCATGGTTATTATGGGCAGCCTTTACTCTTACCATTTTTCATGTAATGTGTATTTTTGTATCATGTAAATTAATGTGGGGTACAAATAAAGTTGTTGTTGTTGTTTTTCAGCTGTATTGTTAAACTAAGAAACTTTAAAGAGTCACAAAAACCGCCCCAAAGACGAAACAGCAGTTTATGCACATTTTTCACTTGTATGCAGTTTTAAGGTACTTTAATTCCGTAGAACATAACGTCGTCGTTGGAGGGCCATTCCCAAGTTTGCTATCTTTTAAGACTATTTTTGAAACCGATCTCCACTTATCTTTTATTCAATCCTCATCCCTTGGTAAACATTGTCTTATAACTGCTTTCGATGTACTTTGAGATGTATGGCTGTGGAACTGCTGCGGAAAACCGTCTTAAACAAAGAGGCAGCAGTTTTACAGTCTCCCAGAGTCTATTCAGATTTTTTGAGTCTACAGTTCTGTCGAGCAGAGTGTCGTTGTTCGAAGTCCATTTACAAGCTGCGTATCATTTTCATTCAAGTCAATCAGTTGAAACTGATCCTTATTTATCTCTTGATCAGTCTTCTTCGCCCGGTGGACATCAAAGTACATATTTAGTCTATTCTCTGGTGAAATACTATGATAGTACTCATTGCTAAAACTTCCTCTTATCAAAGATTGTTCTTTCTGTTCTGACACGAGAGGTAATCTTTGATATTCCTTTCTTTCTCCTTTATGCGGAGAGGTATTGCTGATCTTTTCATGCCCAACTTCTTTTGAAGACGTTTGCAAACTCACACTTGTTGATGTGTTGATAAATTGGGAGAGGATTATATTCTTCCTGATATCTTCATCTTTATCATCGTCTTGTGCCCTTTGTTCTTTGTTGATGTTCATTTTCTCCATGGTGTTTGTTAAAAACTCTGATGAACTCGTCAAGGGGTTTGTAGATCTTAAAAAGAGGGCTAAAAGCTCTTTACTAAGAGCTCCATGCGTGCAATGTGTTCAATTGGTATTTGCATTTGTGAGCTCTGAGTGCTAGATTAAACATCTGCTCTGCTTACCTATAACCTCACCCAAGTCACGTTTGTTTTGTTAGTTTAACCTCGCAATGATTCATGTCTTATAATTGAGCTTATTTTGTTAGAAACGTGGGGGAGTTATGTCCAGCTATTGCAAGCAAGAAAATTAGCACACGATATTCATTTCGCAATTCTTTTTACAGCATTGATGAGAGCCTTTTACATATGTTGTTGACAGAAAATTATTTATTTACTCTGTAATCTCTTAGTTATAGGCCATCGTAGAAACATTCACTTACATCTTGGTCGGCTCAATATGTGTGGGCAAATTAATAGACGTGTTACTTACTTAGTTATCTCTGATCTTAATACTTGCCATATAAATCACTACTGTATACGTGACTGTAGGAAAGAACAAAGGTTTGAAGATATTAATATTTTTCGCCAACTCCTGTGGCTGTATTTCCTATGCCGGAAATGAATACGCAAGCAAGCCGCAGTTCCATTATTCATCTGTGCAAATATCGCTTCTCCAAATTTGATCGGGCAATATCTTTTTGTAGCAACAATTTACTTCCTTTACATATCTTGTCATATGGTTAGTGCTTTAAGCGAAGGTCGATGTCGTACAGTCAAGGGCTGTGGCCTCTTACGTTTAGTTCTCTGGTCTGTCCGTGCTTATGTTTTCCCTGATCGTAGTGATGAAGCTGATTGTTCTTTTTGTTAACACTACAGTTTAAGGAATACCCAGTGTTTACCTCAGTTTAAAAACTCCAAAGTTGTTCTTTGTTTTGTCCCTATTATTTTTGCAAGGAATCTAATCTCTTGAATTCTTTGTTTGCTGGCTTTAGAATAGTGATTAAGCCGACCGTTCTTTTTGTTAACACCACAGTTCAAGGAATACTCAGGTTTCACTTCGGTGTAAGAAACTCCGAAGTTGCTCTTTGTTTTTTCCCTGTCATTTTCCTGGGTTCTTTCTCTTGAATTCTTTGTTTGCTTTTCCTTACGTGACTTATGATTTTTTAAAGGGTTCTTCCATCAAAGATTAGACGATGGGACATGATGTCACAGTTCTGTATTAATTATTGATTGTTCATGAATATGAAGTTTGACGTCAAGGGATTTAGCCGTAGGGTTCATTCTCCAGAGGCTTCTCTCTCACGCTTTATGCAGCTGTCGCGTGTATTCCAAAAACTCACGTGCGCCGTAGGAAAATTCTGGTATTCAGCGAATCGACTCACCGCGTCCATGCAGAGGAGGATGTCTGTTGAACGTTCAGGAACGCTAAACATAGCTCAGCTCCCAGTCTATAGATTTTCGAGATTAGGTGAAACTCGGTAGCTGGAAAAATTTTTTTTAATTGGTTTTCTCACCAACCTACTAGTTACTTCGGCGGTGTTCAAGCTCTCCGCGGTTGTGATTGATGTAATGCGTTCGTGTTTTGATATCTTGATGGATTTAGATAAACAGAACACGAACAAAGTCAAAGGTTCACGCAAACATGACCAAATCATGGCGACACAAAGATTTCACATACGCGTGCCTGGAGAATATGCCTAGTACCGCTGAGATTGAAAATTGTCCTTTTGCATAGAGAAAATTTTCTGAATTCAATCTTTCTGGACCAAGACTGCCAATCTGATTCTTTTCGAGGTGTATTCGGAGCGGTGTAATAAAGGTGTAGAAGTTTTTACCGTTAGATTTAAACAGTTGTCCAAAAACAATAGATAGTAAACCGTTGTCTACAGATATGTAGACCGTGTTCCATTAATTGTTAACTAGGTTTGAGGTGCGTTTCGAATGAATGTGGTTGAACGAAAATCGAAGTAATCGCAATATGGGACCATACGAGAACTCAAAGTAAAAACAAGGAAACTGCTTCAACCATGGGAAATTGTGCTCGAACACTGCGTAATCGGTTTAAGCTTTGCATCTGATTGGTTGAGAAAGTCGCGCGAGTTTCTTAACCAATCAATGCTCATTGAAGCAAACTCGAGCTCTTTTCGACACATACTTGATATTTGCTCTTCTACTCAAGACTCCTAAGATATAATTTATAGGATAGTAAATACTGTTTAGGCCACATTAGAAGGTTCTTTCTAAAACCTGTGGCTCAGCTAAGGGCCCTTTACCCCTGTGTATAGTCGGGGTTTTTCTGTTTCTGGCCTAAAGTTTTCTTTGTTGACAGTTTGCTTTGTCGAAGTTTAGACTCGATTCCTTGCATTGTTTTCAAATCCCTTAACTTTTTAGTTTCAGTTAATATGGCTTTGCTTTTGCATGGCGGAGGAGGCCATTACATAACTTCTGCATTATGTACCATATGCACTTAAAAATTACATGTGGTACATAATCACCTCCATCTTTGATCAGTTAGTCTATGTTGTTCATGGCTCTTAGAACTTGATCTCGGCTGAAAAATCTCTCCGTGGGTTAACTTCTTATCGTACTCTTTATGATTGTGTGTGACTCTGCTTTACGGACAAAATATTTTATCCAGTGTTAGTTACGTTTGAAACAACTTATAGTAGACATTTGCCTTTCTCGGGTCTAAATAACTCGCAAGGATAAAGGAAGCAATTAGAGGGCAATTGTATAACTTGATTTAAGTCTGATCACATAGGGTAGAATGCGACGACATCATTAATCATTTATTTCCTTTAGTAATCTGTTTTTTATGTAGCTTATAAACTTTGCACCCGGGTGATATAGACTTACAGACTTTGTACCCGGGTTAAATGTACTTAGCCTAGTTACTAATCGAAATGTTGTTGATTAAGTGAAGCAAATTATAAATGACTTCACTCATTTCATTTGAGAGCAAAAAGTCCTATTCAGCGCTAGTTGACGTTTGAGAGGAATTCTATTTACTGAAGTTCTTATGTCTTGGAATGACATAACTTAACTGGGAGGATGTTAAAGTTCAACTATCTAAGTTTAAGAGGCAATTATGCGACCTAGCTATTTTTATCTGTTTGGTTAAGCCGTGTTTTAAATAGCTTAATGTAGACCATTTTTCCTCGGAGAGAGGTACTTAATAAGGATTACTATCGGAATGTTAGTGGCCCAATGAGTTAATGGAGCAAGTCATGAAAGACTTTTGCGGCTGCTTAGGGGAAAAAAAAGCTTTTTGTTTTATTTCCTTCTATTCGCCCAGCCTATTAGAGTTGAAGTCCTATTCAGCTTTGGTTGAAGATTGAAAGGTCTTCTATTTATAATTACCGACGTTGTTATGCCTTGGAATGACATAACTTGACTACATGGATGTTTAAATTCAAGTCTTTTAGTTTCCGAGTGTTATAAATAGCTTAATAAATGTAGACTATCTTTCTTCAGAGAGAAGGACTTAGTTAGGATTACAATCGGAATGTTAGTGACTTAATGTAGCAAGCTCTGAATGACGTTTGTAGTTGCTTCGTGAACAAAAGCTTTTTATTTTATTTTCTTCCATTCGCTCAGCCCATTAGAGTTGAAGTCTTATATTCACGTACAAGCACAAACACGACAATAGCTCATAAAGGGAGCCACCACTAATAATGCAGTTAATAATTTAACAATTATTCCACTCGCGCTTGTTGAGTATGAGATGATAGATCAGCCAACGAGGCGCGTAGGGCCGAGTTGGCTGAAATCATCTCGTATGCAATTGCAACAAGCGCGAGTAGAATAATTGTTTTATTAAAAAAAAAAACGCCCTCAAGATATTAGACAAATCTTTTCGACTTTATTTTGTAAGAAGAAACCGGATGTTACAATTTACAGATATTAGATAATGGTATATTGGCTCATATACTAATAATGGCTAAGCCAATAAAAAGTCTTGAATTGCTTTATCCAATGATCCAGTTTTTAATAAATATATCTTATTAACCAAGCGCGAGGGCCGTACTGGGAGAATATCGGCCCGAGGTCTTGACAGTGCGGACCGAGCGCAGCGAGGTCCGTACAAAAAAGACCGAGGGCCGATATTATTCTTCCAGTACGGTCCCGAGCAAGCTTGGTTAATAAGAGATTTATTACACAACTTAAGTTCAAAGGGACACAAGTGCGGTATCATTCGGGACCATTCGGGACAGTGCCTGGTCCAATACTGAGAGAATATTGACCGGCAATAGAGCATTTTGATTGGTTGATTTTAGTTATTGGCCCTACGACTTCCCGAGTCGTGTAATAAATATATATACATAGATAAAGAATGAATGAAATTGGTACAGTACAAGCATTGAGATAAACTATTTGCGAAATAAATTAAATAGCTGGTATTACACTGAGACTCGGTGTGGCATGAAAATTTTGGGGGAGTTTTACTTTTTGGATCGGTGATCTTTTCATTTTTCAGGAAGAACATATATTTGTGATACGAAGTGGCTGAAATTGCTGCTGTTAACTATTTTTTTCTCATTTTCTGTTGAAGCGGCCGCGGCCGGACACAAACAAAAGGGGAGATGAATATTTTTACAAATTAAATAGCTTATTGTAGAAGGATAGTTCGAGTAAGTCTGGTAAATTGATACATTAGCATTTGACCCACATACGAATTTGTTTTTTTATCGACTGAATACAGTTTATTATTCGTAGCGTTTTATTTTGCTGATTTTTTTCCGGCGGAACTAATTTGTACGGTTTGAAGACAATTCATAAAATCCACGATTAAACATTAAAAAGTTGAAAATTTTCCATTTCAAATCAACTTAATGAAACGATTGCCGCGAAAATAGAGCAATTAGAAACTATGCAACCGTAGCTAGCACAAAAAGCTAGAGATCTCGACTAGAAAGATACGTCTAGCAGACAAGTCGGCATCAAACATAATATGATATTCACTGAGAATGACTCGAACGGAGTGTTATCATCATAAAGGGAACCATTGCAAACAATACAATCAACAAGTAGAGCCAATAGATCTCAGTGGAAGACGATTTTTGCTTTGAAGTACATGCCCTGTTGAACAAAGATTAATATTTCAATGAGTCTCCAAACTTAGCTATTTGTTTTCCAGCATATTCGACACGTGTATAGGATATTTGGTGTAAGAATTTTAAGCCAAAGAAGCCACACCCATCTAAGTACTCAGTTTAAACACGATCCATTAGGTGGGGCTATAAATCGCTTAAAGACCTTGCAGTTGGTTACGCTCACGGAACCACGCAAGTTAACTGCGAATTTAAAAGTTCAAGACAGCTTAAATTCCAGGCAGGCAAAAGAATCCAATATCCAGTGGCGCTGTACAGTAAAAAAGCTCTTTTTCACTGTTTCTTTGATGATTTCAACTCGGTGCGTTCATGACAAACAGTTACTCAATACAGTACAGGGTGAACTTATCAAGATGTTAACCAGAGCAATGTAATTCAAGTTCGACATGATGCACCGCAAAAACTAAACCTCATAAAGCAAAACTCATTCTAATAGTTTGACTTTGTGTGAAAACCGGGTAAATATTTCTCTTAACGAAGACTTTACTAGCAGCGTATGATTAGTTCATTTAGAGTGATATACATGCATCGCACGCGGTTACTCGGGTGCAAAACAAAGTTAGCTATTGCATGGTGAAAAAAAGAATTGTTAACAGTGGAAAAGAGGCTTAGTTTATTTCTAAGCGAAAAAAAAATTAAACAGTGCAACATGGACTCTAGTTTTAAATTAACGTATTTCGCTTGAAAGGTTTGTATTGATAACAGTCTACCCATCAAATAAGTTTCATCAAAACATATCAACTTCTTGCAGATCGTTATCTCTGGCTTGTGATAAAAATCAACACGAAGTTTACATCTATAATTGAATTACGGTCAGTTTTTCATCATAGTTTGTAAGTTCAAAAACCAGTTGTGGTCAATGACGGTGACAGGCCTTAGTAAAGTATTCTATTGCGTGACTGAACTGACGGTATGTCTATTGCGTGACTGAACTGACGGTATGTCTTTAAATTTGGTATAATAAGTTATTCTGTAGCTGCCCTTGCGTCTTAAAATAGAGGTCTTTTTCTTAATAATGAATCAATAGTCTTAGTCAACAAAATAAAATTGGGTGGCTTAATGCCTGGATGCTGTGAATCAAAACGCTTCAGACGAAAGCCCATACTAAAAGGATAATTTATTATATAACGAAGGGTATGTGACGGTAATGCTAGGTGACACGTTTTTGTCTCACTCGACTTGGTCAGGAAGAAAAGACCATTGTAAAAATACTACGAACCACAATTTTCCCGTCATGTAATTATGATTATTTACCGTCAATTCTTTGATTGTATTATCCTTTTTGTGGCGCACTTTCCCTATCAGGACTCATCTCTATTCAATTAAAACTCTCTGCGGTTCTGCGGAATGATAATTCTTTGGTTCAGATGGAAATTTTGGTTTAGTTACTCAAGATGAAACTGACTTAATTTGATTACCATCGCAAAAGTGCTTTGCTTTGGTTGAGATGAAAATATTGGTTTAGTTACTGTATTCTGAGTTGATCCGATTACCATCGCAAAAGAGCTTTTCTTCTGACTTAAGACTTTATTTTTCGTTCTCCAATCAATCAAAGCATTTTGTGTACAATTTGTTACGTGCGTTTTGCAAGATCAACTTAGTTTCATAGTTCAGTGGAGCAAAGAGTCGTTGTAAATAATCCATCGACAATTTCAGTGTTGGGAATCTCATTCAACGATTTTGTATGTCTTAGGCGAGGTTGGATGGCTGCTTCTTTTCTTGGCGCTGGTGTAGTCGAATGCCTTCTTTTCCTAAGTACCTTCATGGTGTTGTTACCCAGTTCACTGACCTTTGTCTCTACAATTTTTGTGCTCTTTACGTCCTCTAAAGAAGAGTTGTTTATTTGTTCCAGAGTTACAGAGTTCTTTCGAGGAAGCGGCTTATTAGAAGTTCGTTGATTCTTCTTCTCTGCAGTTTTTGTTTTCTTTGTGTGTTTTGGAGATAGGTCCATTGAATGTTCTTGAGTTACACTATTCTTTCGAGGAAGTGTCTTCTTTGTTGTGTCATCCGAAGAATAGTTACTTGATCGTTCTTGAGTTACAGCCGATTTCTTTCGAGGAAGCATTATCGAAAACATGCCTTGATTTATCTTCTTCTCCGCAATCTTTGTCTTTTTGTTGTCCTCTGAACAAGATGTGAGTGATCGCTCCAGAGTAACACAGTTCTCTGGAGAAAGCGACACAGCAAAGATGCGTTTCGAAACGGACATCAGTGCTGCTTGTGTGCGAGACATTTCAATTGATGCTGTTGACCTCATCCTTCTTCTTTCAAGTGAATGCAATTTGACTGATGCTCCATGATCGTCGACCAGTTTCTTTTCTTGAATAAGTTTGCGTTTGCATTCGTTTATCCACCGTCTGACTTCCACAGCTGAATTACTTAGGCGTCTTGTTGCGGGTTTAGAAAAGTACTTTAAGCTCTTGGAGTACCCTTTCTGTAAACGGCTTGCGGTTTTCAAATCAGTTTACTTCAAATTCAGTTTACTTAAAGCAGAAGAGTTCTTAACACGCGACAGTCGGCATTAATCTGTTGTGAAAGTCTAAGTGCACGAAAGCCCTTTTGTTCCTTCCCTAATGATTTACAATCATTAGCAAACTCATCACAATTACAGGTTCAAAAATAGAATTTAATTGACGCGTTCTTTATTTAACATTGTGTCGGATAACCCTTTGTATATATTCTAGAAAAGCCTTTGAACCCAAAATACTAACTGCGTATCAGACCAGTTTGAACCATTTTCGTGATTATCTTCCAAATGTCAGGTTAATATTAACATTCATCACTGACCATATCAGCTTGGGTCATCAAATTACAACAGATTAAGAACCTCTAAAGAACATATGATATCGTTCTGAACTACATACTTGATGCATTGTGAAGCTAACCAGTCCAAATTTCCGGTTGCTTTTCTTCTTCGATTCAGCCCATTAACCTTCACTGGCAAGGCATAGACTGAACCTACAGCACGAA
Source organism: Stylophora pistillata (assembly GCF_964205215.1). Classification (NCBI taxonomy): domain Eukaryota; kingdom Metazoa; phylum Cnidaria; class Anthozoa; order Scleractinia; family Pocilloporidae; genus Stylophora; species Stylophora pistillata. The sequence continues at coordinate 24,165,369 of NC_142529.1, forward strand.
ACAGATCGCAAAATGTAAATAATTTTAAGTATTTTTTATCCTTTTAGTTAAGGAAAAAAATCATGGTCAATTATTATCTCGAGACCTAATAAGACCGTTCGTTATTCTTTGCAGATGTCCTTAAAAGAAGACTATTTTGGCTACCTGCAAAGAAATGACGTTTGACACTTAAACTTTGCTGCCATTTTTCGTTTTTGCTATAGAGCTTACGAGGTCAACTGTCGTAAGGGACCGTTCATTATTTATTACCGGAGGGAGGTAAGAGGTTTTTTTTGTGGGGGGGGGGGGGTCACATGGTTTTTAGGGGAAACGGGGCGATCAATCGTCTCTAACAGAGTGTAAAGAAGAGGCTGAGAAAATTGACTGCCAATTACCAGCCAATAAGGGGGAGAGGGGGATATGAGCATATTACACTGCCTTGTGGGAGATTAGGTAATTTTTATCGTGACGCAACAAAATTCCTAGGCTGCCCCCTCCCTCTTCCCCGCCCCCCTAGCTTGGCGATGAATAAGGAGCGATCACCTTCATAACTGCCATGGGATGCCTGCGATAGCGTGATGAAATCCAAACTAGCGGGAGGCCGGACAACAGACCGGCTCCGTTTTAGTTGCGAAGTATACCTTCCAACGCATACTGCTTTACTCCTTCAAGATCTCAAATCCTTTAAATTTGCGGATCACATTTACTTTGAAACACATAGTTGTATGTTATGTGTCTAAATAGTGTACAAATATAAACATTCCGAAACAACAGACAGCGCATTTGTCATTGAATTTATCCAAATTATTCATTGTTGCGAGACTAGTAGCATGACAGTTGCTACCACCTCAGGCGTTTGCAATGCAGCAGTAGCGGAGGTCCATAATAGCGAAAATTTTTCCCATTCATCAAGTCTTAGTTTTAGCGGGGAATTTAGCTTCCATCCGTAACTCCGGGTCCACAAGACTATGGTTGAATGTTTTTGCTAAACGGTACTGCAGTGGGCGGAGCCAAAAGGGTTAATAATCCCATTCCTATAATCTTCTTACCTCATTGAGGACTCTTTTTGGCAAGCAAAGCTTCATCTGTTTAAAAGGGGGTGTGCTAAAACATTAAAAACCGTTAATTACCATCACTTTCGCGGGCTTTGTGGTGTATTTGCGAGCAAACATGGAGATTTGGGAGGGCAGGGGCTAAATATGGCCCTTTTGCATGCTCGTGTGATTGTTCAGACTGTTTTGTTATCGTATCTGTCAGGTTTAATTTTCTTAATGTCTTTCAAAGTGATCATTGAAAATTCCTTTTACTTTAGAGACAAAGTTTTTCTTAAAACTCATAAACGTGATTGCCGTTTTTTTTTTTTCTAAATGTTGCTTAAAGAATTCGAAAATAATCCAATTAGGCTTGAGACAGTAAATGTAAGCATTCTGGGTAATAATTGTATCATGAGGATTTTTATTCATTTCGTGTCCTGTTCTGCTGTGTGATTCGCTGTAACGCAAGAAACATTCCTGTAATATAATTGTAGGTGTCAACATCCACAACATTTTGCATTTTTTGTCATATAAGACAAATACATCCCATGATGCCGTGGGTCTGCTTTGTAATAAACAGTTTATAATGATCTGTTGGTCAAAAATGACGTCAAAATGTGGTAAGAACATCTGATTCAGTGAAACATTCGGCTGCGCCATCTTACGTCATCTAGATCTACGATCTGTTACATAATCGACACGGCGTCATGGAATCTATTTGTTTACAATCGACTAAATCGGGGTACATAATAAGATTGGGTTCGTATGATGAACGGTCCTTGCAGTAGAGAGCGCTATTCATGCAATAGCGAAAATCAGACCTAAAAAAAAATCAGGCCTGTACGGGATTCGAACCACTGACCTCTGCAATACCAGTCCAGCGTTCTACCAATTGAGCTAACAAGCCAACTGGGAGCAGGCCGTTAAGTTGATTCGTAATAAACCCGATTGGGTTCGTTTAGTCTAGGCATAATGTTGTTATTATTTTTTGAGTTAGATACACGACAAGGCTTGGCCAGAAAGGTTTCAGTGAACCAGTATCTCTGATCTGGAGATGTAAAAATGTATAAGTTTAACTAATAATTGTCTGATTGAAAGGTACTTGTTTGCATTTCTCTGTGTAAAGCTCAGTTACCATGCGAGCCCCTTTGTGACTGAACTGACCCCAATGGTTTTCATTGTCTTGATTTGTTTGGATCTTGAAAACATTTGGATAAGTTGGGCCGGGGCTTTTGTGTTCTTTTGAGTTATGAAAGAAGTTTTTAATTGATAAAAGTTCGTAAGCTTTTTTCAACCGCATCAAACCAATTTTGAATATTAAGATAGCATGGGTAGCGACCGCTGTCGCTTTCGCGGGCTTTTCAAAGTCCAGCTTGTCCCCCATGATATTCAAGAATACAACCAATAGGGGCCTTTAAGTTCCCTAAAGCGAAAGCTGCTTATAGCCCCCAGCTCATTCATCATCGTATCCATTCGCTGAGGCGTCTTCATCTTAAATTATCAAACGTATGGTGGTCGAAGCCGCTCATAAATCGGCAGGCAAGTTGTTTTATTTGGACAAGGAAACTATCGTCATGCAAACTCACTGTGTTTTATATTTAACTGGTGAAATTGGGAGATGAAACCGTTTTAACCTAAGCTAGTCGCGGTAAAATCGATCGATCCTAAAACTACATGTCCTAGTTTATCTCTGAAACGGAAAGGACGCAAATAGCATTCCTAGACGTCCAAGAGAGAGCCCTAAGAGACGACATGGGGACGAACGAAGACCGAACGAAGTGTCCTGGGACTGAGTGACCTGTTTATATGTAGCGTTGCAGTTCTCTACTGCGTTGCAGTTGTGTACTCCGTTGCAGTTGTGTACTCCGTTGCAGTTATGTCCTCACAACTAATAACCGATAGAATGTGGTTTTATTTCTTCCAATCAAAAGGCGTTGTGAACGTGTCTCTTGCTTGTCACTTCCCAACTAGGGGAGGGATGCAATGTAAAAATATTAATGGTAAGAAGATCGTTAAGATTTCAGCGCTCGAAGGTTAAGAATTTCACGGGATATCCTTGTTTCATGAGCTATCCTTGGTGTCGTTTGGGACACTTCGGATTGGTGAAAGATTAAGATTCTGGTTGCGTTTTTAAGTGCGAATTATTGGCGAAATTTTCTTCGATACGTTGGAAAGCTTAGGAAGACGAGAATTTGACATTGCCTCGTGGCTTCGATTCCCTTATTAGTTTGGATTGCGTTGGTGATCGAAGTTGTGCTTTTCTATCGGAACTAGTACGGTAAGGTAAGGTTTCGGTTGCACTTCATGCTAGTATTTTTGTTAAATTTAAATATAACAACCATTCTTCAAAGATCGCGTTTAAGTTTCGGGCTAAATACTGTCAGATGTATACCGATAAAGCTTCCGAGTAACTACTAACCTGGATTCATTGAATCCCTCTGTGTCGAGGGATGATTTTTTTTTTTTTGTTTTGTTTTGTTTGGGACTTGCAAAAGTAGATGATACATAATTTAAAAACGAGACAGATCTCCGTGTTTCAATGAGCGAAAATTTGTGATTTTCTTCCAGCCTCATTATAATTTTTATTATGTTACATGTAGCAATCTCATAGTGTCTACATTGATGGTTATTATGGAGACAATTGAAGACATGTATTCATTGTAATTGTATGGGACTACGCAAAAATTCAACCTCTGGTATGGTTGATGTCAAACATCATATATCCTGGAAAGTTAACTCACAAACTGTTGACACGTATGATGAAGATCTGGTATCTTTTATAAAGGATAGGGTGCTCTCTCCCATGCTCTCCAGCAATCAATCAATCAATCAATCAAAGTTTATTGTCTAACGTGAGGCATGGTTGCCCAATTGCCCGAGCCAGAGGCTCATGTATAAAACGGTAGACTAGATTTTCTTTGCAAAGATAGTTGCAGTTGCAGATAGTTACCTTTTTATAACTAGTGCATAATTTTCCAAGAAAATGTTTACAATGGAGCTTACCACCTCATTGGCACTTTTGTTTAATTTGCTTTGCTGCTGGTTGTCATCCATGCCTGTGTGTATGAAATTAAGTAAGGGTGAAAAAGAAAGAAACAGTTGGGTTACAATGCATTAAATCATTCTCTTTGCTCGCCCAGAAGAGGACAGATTTGCAGCAAAATTACTCTTCACTTAATAATATTTGCTTTTTTGATTGAAATCAGTGGCTGATGTAAGCCACTTTCTTTCTTTTGATCTATTTAGTATAAAGCCCTTTGAACTAAATCATAAGGAATATGATAATAGTATGCATGTTATAAGTTACCACACTTTAATACTTTTTGGACTATGTGTTTTCAATATTGAAATGAAATAAATACTAATTCATGCACAATTGAATACTTAATTCAGTAGAGACTTGCCTATTAATAGCAATTATTGCTCCTACATGTGTTAGCAAGAACTTGGTCTTGTTGGTTTTCATTGTGAGCCTTTGGTGATCCATATATTAGGGGAGACACTCGCTGCAACTATCTTTGCAAAGAAAATACTAATCTTTTCACCCTTACTTAATTTCATACACACAGGCATGGATGACAACCAGCAGCAAAGCAAATTAAACAAAAGTGCCAATGAGGTGGTAAGCTCCATTGTAAACATTTTCTTGGAAAATTATGCACTAGTTATAAAAAGGTAAATGTTGTGATTAATTTTTGTCCTTGGTATAAGCATAATTTTCCTTTGGTTTTGTAATGATATGAATGAAAATGCATTTTGTGTAAAGAAAGATAAAATGTAGCTCCTAGAGTGTATGTTATGATGAGATGATGTGTCACCATCAATTTGGCCTCAGCTATTAAAAGTAAAAGAATTAAACTAAGGATGAAACTGAACCACAGCATACCTATACTAAACCCTCATTTTAATTGTATCAATATTATTATTTTTCTGGTGTTCACCCAATGGATTCAGTCCACTGACAGACAAAGATGGCACCTGTACATTTTACCATTACTCTTAGGCTAAGGCACATGTAGAAAGCAATATTTCTCAAAACAGCAATGTATGCAAGGTTTAAATTTTTCAGACCTTTACTGCTTGTTTTTATGAGTGGTTCCAGGATTTTCTTGCACAAAGAGGTCTGGTTGAGTGTAGCAGTTGCCATATTTTTCAGTTTGATGGTTTCACAGTAACTGTTGTGTGAAGTAATGTGCCCTTCTCCAATATTAATTTTGCAAACTTGTCACTGACAAAGAGCTAGTTCATGATTAGACACTGATCATTTCATTGATTGCCATGCTCTACATTTATCGTTGAAGTATCACCATATTTATCTGTGTATAAGTGGACTCTTTATGATGGAAAAATCAGCCCAAAAAATCACTCTCGTCTTTTACACAGATCATAGAATGATAAAGACCTGACCCAATCAATCCAAGAAACTAGCATAACAATTGCCTGAAGTCCATTAGGAAAACCAGGTTCACAAAACAAGTTCTAATTGTGTTCAAGTTTTGTCAGTTTTCAGTGCGTTCTTCATCGATGAAAAAGTTTGAAATAATAAATTTTATGTGGCTTAAACAGAAACCTAGTGGGGCTGATTTCTATTGTATCTTCTGATCTGTAGAGCAGACAATTTTCCTTACAGCTTCGGTGGTGAATTCTCATTTTCAGCAAATGATTACAGTAACTTAGTGACCTGGCAAATGCTGTTTTCTTGTGTGGTCTTGTTTGTTACGTGCGTGGACCATCTGTGTTAAATATTGTGTAGTTTCCAAGATGGCCGTGTTTTCATCAAGCAATCCTTCGAAGCTCTTTGGTGTTCCTTTAGTCTACTAAATCTCCTTTCAAAAGGTTATTTAAATGCATGAAGATTTCATTTTCAAAACGATTTACAAACGATGGTGAATTACTTCTCCAGTAAATCGAAGTGGTTGTATATGGTTAAATCATGAAGCGTGGGGATGTAAACAAGTGCTACTAAACTTCACAGCACATGGTTACATTTTGCTCTGCAGTTTTTTTTAATTCACCGTGTTTTCAATACATTCTCAAAAATAAGAGATCAACCATATGGGAAATTTTTGTTGGTCTGAATTTTTCTTTACTAGAAATAATGAAAAATCTGATTTTCAACCTTGAAAATGGGGGTGAACTTATACATGGATAAATATGGTAATTAACTCCTTTGCTATCAGTAATTGCATTAAAGATTCTGTGTTAGAAATCACAGCACCATATCCCAAAATCTAATGTTGTCCTCAGCACAATTTCATTTTTTGAGCAAGGCAAAGCTAAAAATCAATCAAGGGCCACACAGACATCACAGAGACAACATTGCAATGTATAATGTTTATGTACTCAGATAGGTAAAAGCTACTCTATTCATTAATTCAGTGTCAATACTCTCCCTCATAGTAAAGTAAGTAAAGTCTGTTTACGAGCCTAGTGGCCCATTAGGCCGGAGCTTAACTCCGGTTTCTGTAGCATGAAGCTACTAGGAGTATTTTTACCTCCCCCTGGATGGGATGCTAGTCCATTGCAGGGCTACCCCCAGCATTAAATTGCCGGTACCCATTTATACACCTGGGTGGAGAGAGGCACTGTGAGAGTAAAGCGTCTTGCCTAAGATCACAACACAATATTCCGGCCGGGGCCCGAACCCGGACCATTCGATCCAGAGTCGAGCGCACTAACCATGAGGCCACCGTGTCTCCACATACTCTCCCTCATAGTAGCTATAATTTTTAGCCAACTTGGGAAATAGCAACCAAAAATGGACCCTTTTGGACATCCAAACTTTTAAATTTCAAGGGGAAGGTTCCCCAGACTTTGCCATCCAAGTGGGAATAAATGGCTGCCACACTGTCATTTTGGTCCCTCCTAGCTGCTCAAATGTTGTCCCTCCTTTCCACAATCTTACCAAAGCCTCCATTTGTGTAGTAATAAAAACATTGAAGTGAAGAGTGCTATCTCAGGAAAAGATGATGATCATGCACACTATTAATAGAGTCATCCTAGCAGATGTTTGGCAAGGTATTGCATTCTTTGCTCAAAATCTAGTTTACATAGACCTGGGAAAAAAGAATGGGGTGTAGCAGTCATTCAGGTCGGTTAATTGCTCCAAGCTCTAGTTTTATACCACCGCTCATTTGGTTATCTTTCTTGCCAATACTCTTTCTGGTTATTTGGGTTTTCTTGGAAACTCAGGCTCTTGCCATTGAGAAGAAGCATGATATGTGTTTACAAAATTTAAAGCAAAGAAAAGTGAAAAAAAATTGGAGATTAACAGGATGGTACCAAAGACTGGTATAATTTTTTTTTTGCAGGGGGGTAGTTTTTTATTTTTGAATCAGAGTTTTAGCCTAAGTATGTCTAAGTTTCTACACTTGTTGTTTAGTCTTGTGGTTTCTTACTTTAAGAAGTAACTAAAGGTAAAATTTTTTGAATTTTTTTTTTTTTACAGCCAATTGAGTCTGTAAATGGAAAGTAAACACAAAATAGTGATGGTAAGGAACAAATTGCTTGCACTATAAATTATTGAAAGTAGTCTGCACTCTCCATATTTGTTATTTTTAATTGACATGCTTTGCACAGGTGTTGTGTAATAAGTGTGAATAAGACTGTGCAGTGAATTAGCTCGTGCTGCAGCATCCCATATCCAATAAATTTAATAGAAGACCCTTCGGTTATTTCTCGCCATATTGGATCTTGATACGTCCTTGAAAGAAAAGTTGCTTGAGACATATTTTTATCGTAAACATTTATGAAGCTTTCTTCTGATATATAGTTTGCTAAGATTTTAGTGAAACTACTGTAGTGTGCAAACAATTTTTTCCCGAAGGACACCCGCAAAAGTGGGAAGTAACCTTGAGCTTGTCACATGCGATTAAGTCGTATCATATAAATCTGCCCTAAAAACGAAAAATTTGCATTACTTTTATAATATTGAAGTGAATGCTTTGATACACAGTGGCTTGAGCCTCTGCATATCCTCTTATGTTTTTCTCTGAATACCTGGGAGCCGAGCAAACTGGTAACCACCCATATTCTCTCGTTCTCTTTAAAATAGGATTGTTGATCAATTTTTACCATGGCTCAAGATGGAGGACCACGTGGTGAGATAAACTAATTTCTTCTCTGCCTTCCTGAGAGGGTTTCTCATACTTTCAGAATAGAACAGAATTTTGGCTAACCTAACAACTCAACAGGAAATCATCCCTTTTAAATTGAATGTTCTAAGGGAGTTCTTGAAGTTGCTTTGAGGTTTCGCCTATTATGAAATAAAACCAGTGAACAAGGCTGTTATGAATTACACACAACTTCAGATGAGGGTGTCTGGCATAGTGAAGTACTGGTGCATTTCATCCCTGAGAAGCAATCAAACTACTGTTTTTTCACTTATAACATTACTTAAAAATTAATAATCAGCGACTTAGGTGTCAGGCACATCAAAGAATATTGGCACGGAAAGAGGTACTCTCCCTAATGGTTCATGTGCACATTCTAGGGTGAACGTTATTGTATCTCTAGTATGAACATATGTGAATAATATGCAGACCCTTTTCAACAATCAGAACATCACAGTGGTGAAACATAACACCAAAACTTGCATACTGATAAATATTTTATGGGGAAGGCTACATTCTCTTTTCCAGCAAAATAATCTCAAACTAAGTGATATTTGTCGAATAATCCTAAGGCTTTGTGCAGGGGATCCTACAAAGTACCGACTAAAATTATTGACTTCACCCGGGGATAGCCTTCCGACAACTACCCCCCTACCCAAAATTTTCTTACGCGAATTAAGGGTGCACTTCCAGCGATCTAACTTACAACTGCAGTACATCTGTTTATCCCTATTTCCATGTTTTGAGTAAATTCGAAAATCAAAACAATTTCACAGCTCGTACTCTGCATGTGCAATACATCCAAACTTGACATATCCATTGTTAACCCCTTTTTCCATTTTTCACTGAATGTGGAAATTCTCGAAAATAAGCAATAAATTCTGACAAATTATCCAGCAACTAGAATATATTCTAACATGCCAAATCCAATCTTCACCCGAATTTTCCACTTTCTCGATCAACTCTAGAAACACGGGGTTAATTATAACAATATATCCTACAAGTCGATAATATCATAACTTTCCCATATCCAACCTTTACCCCGATTTGTTCAATTACTGTAGAAAAACGGGAATCGTGACAATTTGATCGGTTAACATCATGACTTGCCGTGTCCAATCGTTACCCCGATTTTCCATTTGTTCAACGAGTCCCGAGAAAGCCGTGATAAGTTCTGACAATTCATCACGCAAGTGGAATATAACCTTAGTTGCCATATCAAATTTTTACCCTAATTTTCCATTTTTTTTTTCTTTTATTAGAAACAAATAAGGTAAAATCTGATAATTACTCCCACATGTGGGATATGCCAAAAATGGGTAAAATCGGACAATTCATCCTGCAAATGAAACATTCCAACTTGTTGTGTGTAATCTTTACCCGATTTTTCATTATTATCAGAGAATTCTAAAAAAACAACAATTCATGTCATAAAAAGAATATATTCCAACGCACAGTGATTGAATTATAACTCGGTACATCCCTGATGTTCCGTTTTTTCTGATAAATTCCGAAAAAACGGGGTTCATTCTGAAAACTCACCCCATAAGTAGAATACATTCTAAGTTTCCATATCCAATCTTGAACCCGCTCTTCTATTTTTATTTCAATGAACTCAAGAAAAAAAGGGGACGGTAAGTTATGAGAATTTATACCGTAAGCGGAGTATATCCTAAGTTGTCATAGCCAATCTTTACCCCACTTTCCGAATTTCTTTTTTTTAATGAATCAATTCCAGAAAAACAGGACAAACTCTGACAATTCATGCTACAAGGGGATAATACCCGAAGTTCCCAAATGCCATCTTTGCTTCGATGTTCCAATTTTTTTTTAAGTGAACTCTAGAGAACAGGGGTAAATTCTTAGAATTAATACCGCAAGTGGAATATAACCTACGTTGTCATGTCAAATCTTTCCTGATTTTCCTTTTTTAATGAATTAATTCTAGAAAAACGGGGTAAACTCTGAGAATTCATGCCACAAGCGGATAATACCCGTAGTTCCCTTATGCCATCTTGCTCTGATTTTGGAATTTTTTTCAAGGAATTATAGAAAAACAGGGAAAATTCTAGTAACTCATCCTCCAAGTCGAATATATTCCATTGACTTGCCACATCTAATCTACTTTATCCCGATTTTCCATTTTTTTCAATGAGCAGAAAAACGGGGCTCCCACTGACCCGCCATATTCAATCTTTAACCGATTTTCCATTTCTTTTTTCAATAAACTTTGGAAAAACGAAGTAAATTCTGAGGATTCACGCTACAAGTGGATAAGACTCTAAGTTCCAATATGCCATCTCCAACCCGATTTTCTATTTCTTTTTTCAGCGGTGAATTCTACGATTAGCGCTAATCGTTAATTAGCCCCTTAAAATAAAGCAGTACGCAAATAGCTTAATTGTAATTAGGAGTTTTTTATAACGCCGGCCCGCTTTCAGTTATTATTAATTAATTAACTTCTATAGAAATTAAAAACTTAGACACAACGCGCTATGTAATGCACTGTTCCTCTTTAATTGTAATCATTCCCTAAAGAAGTCTTAACTGGGGTCGAAACGCGTCCGAAATAAATGAGAAGCTTACAACTACAAAAAGTGTTTCTTTGTGCGGCTCGCTAGTCTTAGTTAAATGGAAGACAGAAAAAATTCCACATTTAAAAAATGTTTGTGTTCTTAGTGAATTCTAGAAAAGCGGGATAAATTCTGAGAATTTGTCCTTCGAGTGGGATAGATCTTAGAGAGCCAAATCCAATCTTTAACCCGATTTTCCATTTTTTTTTTTTTCAATGTACTCAAGAAAAACGGGATGAATTTTGAGAATTCGGCCCACAAGTGGCTAATACCTTTGGTTCTCATATCCCATCTTCACCCCGATTTTCCATTTAATCAGTGGATTTTAGAAAAACGAGGTAAATTCTGAGCATTCATGCTACAAGTGAATAATACCCGAAGTTCCCATATGATATCTTTACCCCGATTTTCCATTTTTTCCAACAAATTATAGAAAAACGTGTTAAATTCCAAGAATTCATCCTCCAAATGAAATAAGATTCCAAGTTGCTTATCCAGGCTTCAACCCGATTTTCCATTTTTTGTTTTTTCAATGAATTCGGGAGAAACGGGATTAATTCTACGAATTCATCCGCAAGTGGCTAACACGCTAAGTTCCCATATGCCATCTTTACCCCGATTTTCCATTTGATCACCGATCGAATTCGAGAAAAACGGGGTAAATTCTAAGCCTTCATGTTACAGGTGAATAATACCCGAAGTGCTCACATGCTATCTTTATCCCGAATTTCCAATTTTTTTTTCGGTGAATTTGACAAAAAACGGGGTCAAGTCTAAGCGTTCATCCTCCGAATTAATTAGATCACAAGTTGCCATAGCCAATCTTTAACCCGATTTTCCATTTTTCTATGAATTCTAGAAAAACGGGATAAATTCGACGAATTCATCCGTAAGTGGCTAACACGCTAAGTTTCCATATGCCATCCCCTTTACCTGGTTTTTCCATTTGATCAGCGAATTCTAGAAAAACAGGGCGTGAATTCTGTGAAATTCATCCTTAAGGTCCATTAGGTGGAATATATCCTAATGACTTGCCATAGCCATCTTTACCCGATTTTCGATTTGATCATTATGTGAATTTGTCGTAAACGGGGTAAATTATGACAAATCCACCCAAAAGTACAACAAATCCGACAATAATTTAGAAACAGTACTAAAAAAAGAGCAGCTTAAAACAGCGGAACCGGACCGTAATGAAATTTAGAGACAGAACTAAAGAAAGTACAGCTAAAATCAGCGGAACCGTGATAAAATCACATCACAATCTACTATTTCAAATTTCACAATCTACTACTTCAGATTTTTGCCATACAGCAAAAACCTACGATATTCGAAATAATCAACTGAAGGCCAAACTTCTGTGATTGAAGGAAGACTTCGTGACGCAGACAAATTATCAGAACTTTGACCTCTCAGTCGATCTTACCTCCGGCAGATCAGCGAAGCGTCCAAAATATATAATTTTATGCCGACGAACCATAATCTACGATCTTCAACTATTCAAGAAAATAAAACAGTTGTGATATGGGTAAAATGTTGTCATTGATGTCGCAAGTCGAACAATGACGTCTGTAAATAAAGCAAGACTGCAAATGAAGCGTGAACAATAACGCATCTTTTGGTCAAAAGTCGCTTTGTTATTTACGTAGCAAGTTGCTCTTCCACATTTAGGACGTTTAGATTACAAGAACGATGCGATCACAAGGCGTTAACGAAGGAGTGATAGAACTTCAAGGAAAGTAATGTGAGAGATTGCGAACAGCGTGTTTTCCTGAGATCAGTTGGAAGTTGCTCATACGTGTCAAATTTTCTACTTATCCCGATCCCCTTGAATGAGCACTTTTGCTTGAAGACATAACTGCAACGGAATCTCTTAACCAGTCCCAAGCCGCGTGTCGCTCCATAGATCACAGGATGTGATTGGCCATTGTATCACATTACGTCAGAGGACATATCAACAACAAGAGGACATAAGTGCAACGGTACATTTATGTGCCTTTGTGAAGCGTGTTGTCAACACTTTTGTTACGTAATCAGGCGGTGTAGTAAATCACTGGATAATGTCTTAGTCTTTCCATTTCGAGTAGTCGTTGACGAAGTTTTACGTAAAACTTCCAATGTAGTTTTCCTGCAAGAATCGATCGGTGCTGCGAGGAGCTGCAGTCAGTCCGAACGCGTTCTACACATGTCCGTTCACATGCGACACCCGGGACAAATAGCGCTTTATACTAATGACGTCATGAAATTTTAGACCCCCCGCGTGACTCAGACAAACAAACTCCACTTCTTTGAGAGCTACAAGGGAAATGGCGAGTAGTTCGCTTATTCCCTTACAGTTCTGACCGAAGAGGACGGCGTTTCTGGCTCCAAATTTGAAAGAGAACCGGAAGAATACACTGTAGACCAGCTAAAACGGTGGTTAAAATGTAGGGGCTTAAAATTAAGCGGTAAACGAGAAGATCTTGTACAGACTGTGTGAGATGCGGGAATTATCACACCCTTGATCCGGCAATCGATCATGGAAAATGGTTTGCTGCCAAAGTTTTTCAAGAAAATTCTGATGTAAACAATGTAAAAAGGGGGTTGACAGGCCTACACGACTCCCCAGCGCGTGTTTAGAATAGCCTATTCAAAGTTTGGCTCTCACGAGCATGTTTTTGAGCGATCGCCCTCTTGTAAGATACGAGCGGCGGATTTTTGTATATTTCGCTCAATACTGATTGTGTTTCTATTATATGCCAGTTCATGTAGTTTATGTAGTTAATGTTCAGGCAGTTGTCATTGAATAATTTCTGTTTCTTTGACGCTGAATTTTCTCTTTCTTTCGGTGCTTTCCTCTAAGGAGCATGTGCTCAACTTACTTGCGCTGGTCTTAGATTTGCCTTTAGTGGATCGGGAAATTCGGCTGTTGGACCTTTTCCGCCGGGCCAGTGAAGAGCACAAATATAACTTAAGTGTTTCTTGTTATGTTTTTCTCCGTGAAAAACTCATGCGAACAAGCCACCAGCCAACGCTTGCACTTTGCCATGTCTCGCAAAGGTTTTGGGAAAGGAATGAATACTTTCTTCCCTAATTCCTTTCACTCTTTGAGTGATTTTGGCCATTTATCTGCATATCTTGAGTCTGTCTTACACTCACCCCAACAACAGTGTTTGGTACTAACCATGCCCCTTCCTTTCAGAACGCCAAGTCATTTTTTGACGAAATTCTCCGTCGTTTTGTTTTAATTTTAGAGCTCTCGCTCATACATTTCCTTAAGCTGGTCACAATGTTTGTCTGAGTCTGTGCGGGGGGTCTCATAGGTTACACGTAACAAAATCTATTTTTAGTAATAGTATAAAGCGCTATTGACCGTAGCCTTTGAGTGTTTAGGCAAACTTGGGTTAGTTAACGTATTTGACTTAAATTTTTGTCCCGGCCAGAGTCAATGGCCGAATCGATTCATGTCGAAAGATTTCTTTAGAATATTTTAAGGAATTGTTAGTACGTGACTAATCAAAGCTAAGCTGTTATCGGGGTTGTCGTGTGTGTTACATGATTTTGATGTCTTGTTTGTTTTTTGTACGGTTTTTCTTGAAACCACCATCAAGGTTTGGCGGCGGGATGACTGCAAACGAGACTTTTACTTTCCACTGCGACATTTTGAACTTTTACGACTGTTGTGTTGACGTTTAGCCGGGTGCAGTACCTTTTCGTAATTGCGACTGGAGAGGTGAAGTGTAATGAGCATATTTTAGCAAGCACCAAAACCGAAAGAGACCCTGGCCAGGCATTTATTCGTGTATTTAATTAGGAAACGCAAAACGTGAATTTGTCATTGGCATACCAAAGATAAACATCAAATTTACACAATCAGAGGAAAACAAAGGGTTCAAAATCCAGGCACTAGACAAGCTCAATAATCATGTAGACCAATCAGAAACCTTGAAAGCCTTTCCATGAAAGTCGGTTTACTCTCTGTGTGGGTACCTTCGGCGTGACAAAGATATTTATGACCCAATCAAGCATAAACAAACACTCAAAGAACTATGCAAAGATCGCCTTTCAAGCTCTACCGGGTGATTACAAGTCTACCATGTTTCTTAAAGTGAATCTCTTCTTTTCTGAAAATTTAAGGACTCTTTTTTGCTGCTATTTAGAAGCCCCTGAAGAGATACTTTCAGTGCCCTTTTAAACTTTCCTTATTTCGAGAAAGGTTCGACGAACAAATCCACGTTTTTGTACTTAGGCCAAAGAAAGCGTATTCATAAGAAGTGATGGCTTAACTACTATATTTAAGCTAATTGAGTCAGCCAGGCTTTTTACTTGCTGATCCGCGCACAAAAGCTCGTCGGTTTAATTTCGACGACTCACCGCATTGAACTCTGAATCGCATAAGATACGTTGGTCATGGAAACTCCCGTGAATTATTTGATTCCCAGGAAATATGACAAGAGTGGGTTTTAAGCGTCGATTATCACTAACCATTTCCAAATTTGGCTGCGGCATGTCCGATACGTTCTTTGTGTGGATCAAGATGAGGGTGTTTTTTGTAAACGAAAGAAAACATCTTCAGGGAGAACACCCAACTATTCAGATTGCTTGATGAAGAAGGAAGAGAAGGATTTTCTAAGTACTCTCCAAACTTGCCGCTTACACAGGAGTGCTACGTTTACAGCGTTTACAGTGCACGTGATTGAGCGACTGAGGTGTATCCCAGAGGGTCGCGAAAGCCACGGAATCGTTTCTCGGACTGAATCAAGTTTCCCAGATTCCCCAAAAAACAGGAGTTATTCGTTTGCAGGAGTCAAAAGAAAAACGCTTGTTGATTTGTCTGATGGGTGACAAGAAACTCATGTAATAGATGGTTTACTCACAACGACACTGTGTTCCACCGAGCTGTGACAAAAAAACAAAAACAAACAAAACAAAAAAAGAAAATAAATCAATAGCTCTGCTTGCGGCTTGCCGTTAATCCGGTTGAGATTGACAAACAGTGCGCAAAACTCTGTTGCTGCATTTATAGTTTGGTAGTCTAGTGAAATGTACTAAATATGTGCGAAACTAGGAGAATTTACACATGCAAACCTTTTGGTTGTTACCTTAATCCAGTAACGGAGCATCAACAATACTGAAGAGGCTTTCATCCGTCATGAGACTTTATTCGATCATGAGAATGGCTGACCACGAATGAGGAATATTTTTAAACACTGATACACCACTTGAAGCAATCGGGGCGGTTTTTGTCTTGTTTTGAATGCACATTTACCATTAATAACTCGTCGGATAAATACTGGACAAATACAGTTAAAAGTGTACATTTTTACATGGCACGAGTCAATAATAGCCAGTTTTTCAGTCGTGTAACTTATGGAAATTCAATTTTCTAGTAACAAGGGTAAACTCAAAAACAAAAAGGATTTGAATGGTGTTAATGAAAATGAGATGAAATATCTAGGTTTATAAGTTTTAAGTCTTAACAGAAAATCTCAAAAAATGTTGATAACAAAAGCATGGTTTTGTTCTGTAAATAAAAGTCTTAGAAACTTCAGTTTAAAATTGGAGTGCAAATACTGATAATTGATTGAGCACAAAGAGTTTTATGGCTAACGGTTTACTTCATCGATACCGTCCAACAATTATATCCTCATCGACAGGGGGTTTGTCTTGCATTCTTTTAAACACTCCCATTGTCCTTGTATTTGTTATGTAATCATGGTTTGTTCCAATATTTGAGATATTTTTGGTTGTTTCAGGGCAATCTGGCATCAATTTAGTTTTGCGAAAAAATTTCAATATACTTTTTCAGTCAAAAATCGCTGTTGTGAAGAACTGTAATTCGTCAAACGCTCACCTCACGTGTCTTGTCACGTGCAAGTTGAAAATTGAAAATCAGTGACTTGAATGTTCGTCGGCAGAATGGTTTTCTTCTTTGTGTAAAGATTTTAAAAGCTGATGTTTCGAGCGTTAGCATTTCGTCAGAGCGAAGATTCGCTTTCGTCAGTTTCACTCTGATCAAGGGCTAACGCTCGAAACGTCAGCTTTGAAACTTTTTACGGTGGCCAATTCACATTATCAACTCAGTTGATGAAACCAAATTACCTTGTTACCCCCACTGACGCAGCACCACAGTTTCTTTACAAACTTACCCACTTTATTCATTCGCAAAATGTCAGCTACGGTTTCCCAAGTATCATCTTCTGCAGTTCGTATTTCCCTCCTTTATCCTTAGCTATCACTTTGCCTCTGTAGTCTATCATCACGTGTTCATCATGTTAATTTTTTTTACCGCACTACTGTAGTATCTTTTAGCCTCTCTAAAGTTGAAGGTCTAGTACCGCCAAACCAAAAAATTTACTCAAGATAATGGCAAAATAATTTAATGTAAAGAGAGAATTAGCAAATGGCTAGCATCGAGAAAGGTTTGAAGTTAATTAGCACCCGTGGAAGCCTGTGCTTTTGCAGCCTCCTTTCTCCTTTCTGCAATTTGCTTCATTTGCAGCACACCTGCGAGGCTATTGCTCCTTTATCTGCAGATTATTTGATTAAAAGGCTTGTAACTTGGTTGATGCAGTCATTCTTTACGGGCCCATAGTTTTGAAATTTATACTGTAGTTAATCAGTATACCACACAGAGGAATTTTGCATTTCGTGCACGCTGATTGGCCAGTGCGAAAGTGAATATCAAGTACTATTCACCTCCACCTCGGTGAATTATTGTCGATTATAGGACTGCCATCAGTCATGGATGTTATGTTGTGGATATTTCATGCCGCTGACTGTTGAAACACTGATCGACTCTTCACTGATGAAACCAGCTTTTCTGTATTCTTTTCATTTATAACTAGGAAAAGTGGCGTGACCAAAATAGATGGAGAGCTTTTGTTCATGAAGCAAATGATAACGCTTCACACGTCCCGAAGCGCGAATAAATATCTTGTAAGAAACATTTGTTTTTCAGTAAACTCCGGCTTCAGTAAACCGGGCCTGCTAAATTGTCCATATCTAGTACTTTTGATCAATCGAGGCATCTAGAGTTGTTTTCAGTTGTTATCCTTAGCCAAAATAACTCAAAAGAAAATGCAATACGGTATTTGAAATGTTAAAGAATAAACATCTTTCTCGTTGCTAATCCTAATTTGGACCGGAAGGTTTTATTTGCGACATTCGGCTTTATTTAGTGCGATATTGATACTCGTGGGTTCTTCGTGTTCACGATATTTCACAGCCACTGAAAACAAACACTTGCCTTATCTAATTAATCCTCCGAGATCCTCCTTGTGTTTTGTCTCCACTGGACTTGACCCTTTTCCATCTTAAACATGTAGAGCCAGTGAAGTCAGGTCTGCCGATTATTCAAATGATGAACCTAAATAACGAAATGACGTTTCTTACTTATAGAAGTTAAGTTGGCATGACGGAAGACTTTCATCAAAATCTGCTAGAATATCGATCTATCATCCAAACTTGAAATTGGCATAACTCAGTGTATTTTGAGTTGGGTGACTACTTGAAAAAACTTTGTCAACTTTGTTCTCTGTGGAGAGGTTTCACTTGGATAGGAAATTTTCACTGAGTTTCCTTACATTCGTGATTAAATTTTATGAAATGTCGTTAACTGATACGTGTGTATGTGTGTGTGTGTGTGTGTTTAGCATGGGTATGAGGATAAAAGAATATAGCATCGTTAGTCGCACAATGCAATTTAGTGTCACAAATAAGTTCAGAGTCAACTTGAGGTATTGCCAATAACTTGACTCTGACATTTGGTGGCGCCATTAAAGTGTCGGAGGATCACGTGATTTCGACTGCTTCCCTCGCTCCGCTTGTAGTATAGCAATGGAAGCTACGCAATCCACTCATGATGCCTTGACTCTGCAGTTGATAGTGACTAATTCGGAAGACAAATGGCGGTTCAGTATTCGGATTATGTTTACTCTAGGTGCTCTCCGCCCATACATCGACCGAATATCGCTTGACAGTATACCTACAGTAAACATGATCCATTGAATTTATCAAATTCTATTTACTCTCTGCATTAGGTTGTCATTTCGGTCTTTGCAAAGGTAGACACCGCGTTCCAGCGGATGACATATTTAATTTCTATTGTACAACTATACGTCCTGTTCTGGAATACTGCGCACAAATATTCCATCATGCGTTACCTGCGTATCTTAGTGATGACATTGAAAGGGTCCAAGGACGCGCATTATACATCATTTCACCTGAACTGTCATACCATGACTCTTTAGAAAGGCACGGTTTAGCTTCGCTCTGACAGACGCATGAAATTATGTTCGGATCTGTTTTTGTCTGCCTCAAATCCATCTCACAAATTATATAATTTGCTGCCAGTTAGGCATCTTTTAGCTTACAATACTAGCCACCGGCGCGTTTTTAACATGCCGCGCTTTCGCACTGATCGTTTTAAATCTTCATTTATCCCGGCTATGTACGCGTGTGCTAGCCTAGATTTTTAGCTATTCCACTGTTGTATATTAGTTATATTAGTTATATTAGTAATTTTATTTAGGTCTTAGCATTTTTGTAATTGGTAGTCTTATATAGTCTTATATAATCAATGATTGTGAAAAGTACGCAATTCAGCCTATGGCTGCAATGTATTTTATTTGGTAATAAACTATCTATCTATCTCTCTATCTCTCGAAGGAATAAAAGGCCGCATTCATTGTAATGACAACGTTGCATAGTCCTTTCTACAGAATAACTCTAATCAATTACAGGGTATATGCGATTATCTGCTCTTGATATTTAAGCTCTTTTCTTAGTCGTTGATCTTGTCCCAAGCCGGCTCATCGCGTGCACTCGTGCACCAGATCTACTTCCATGATGACCAAGCAATTATACATGATGTAATTATAACTCGGTGGAACACAACGTTGTTGTCAATAGCCCATCTTCGAGTTGAGTTTCTCCTGAGTTACATGTTCCGGGAACCGAGCTGACCCTTCGTAAACTATGTTCGAATTTGTCATCCTCAATAATCAATTGCAATGTCTGCTTAAGAAATGCCAAAGAGCTAAGAGAGCTGCTTCGTTTTCTTTTTACTTCACACCTCCTTTCGTTCTTTCCGTCGGTTTCTGTAACATTTACCGATATATTTTCGATTAGTCTCTTGTCACTTTCCTCGCTTATGCCAACGCTTAGACCCAAAACACGGTTTCTTTCTGAATGGTCGTCCATATTTGTAAAGATACACGCTGTTACCGTAGGTTCCTCCAATTCTGCTGGGTTTCCATCCACACTTGAGTTGTCCTTGCAAAGTTGCTTAGCGTCCGATTTTCCTAAATCTGTTAAATTGTTATCGAAATAACACACAGATTTTGACATGCCTTCGACCAACTTCTGCTGTAACTGAATTCGATTGCGCTGTTATGAGTGATTACAAAGTCCACTAAACAACCATGCAATTAATAATGAATTCTTTTATTTCGAAAATGTTTTAGACTACTCTTATTATTAAAGGTAACCGTGATGTCAAACGCTCTTTTGTCTCATAAGAATTGCTATCAGTAATTAACCTCTTCTGTGAACGATTTACCTGGACAGTCCGTAGTCTTTTGGTCTCTCTGTTCTTCAACACCTCTATAGCGTTCCTTCGTGATCGTGCAGTGGTTCCGTAAGCGTGAATTAAGAGCGTTTTGGAAAACACCAGGGACAATTGGTTTGTCACAAAGACAAACAGATGTGGCAGATGATCAATTCTCTTTTTGTCAAGATGAATGCTCTTTTGTATTCTTGTGAAATTATAATCGAATTGTTTTTTTAAAGATATATTAAGAAATATGAAAATGCGATTGTGACTGATCAATTTAGGATGCAAGAGTTATTAACGGCATCGGAAGTCTCAGAGCTTGTTTTTTCACGCGACAATAAATTTTCATGTGGTGAAAAAGGGCCTACTAATGTATCTCGTCATTAAAATAAAGATGAAGGGTGGGACTAGGATTTCGAAATATCTTGATGAGTCATTTCTTGTCGACGACAAATAAAAACTTCGACACTTGATGCGCGCTATCTTTTAATGACATCAGCGCCCAATTGTTCAATGAGGGGATAACGCTATATATCCAGCAGATAAATCGCAATCCGGCCGATAAGTGTTATCTAATTTACTGCGCTATCCGCCGGACCAAAATTCGAAGAACCGACGTCATTACATGATTACGTTCAACGTGAGCAGTGCATCGTCCAATGTACGCAGTGTATATTGTTTGCCTCGGGGAATTTGAGCAAAAATTTCTAAGGTCAAGTTCCATATTGCGTTTCAGTCAGTTGAGAATCTCTTATTCATGATTTTTGTGTCATCGAACATGGGGCAGAAAGCTCTCCTCTAACCTTTTTCTATATAATTTATATCTTTCCAGGTAGAGAAAAATTGAACAGCGAAAGGGCAGAAAGCTGCTCGGAGACGCGGCCCGAAGGCATAATTTGCAGTAGTGCAGTAGTTGCATGAAACTGATGCCACGTGCATCTCAAACAATTAACAGGTAAGATAAAATACTAACTAGTTACTATTCTATTCAGAATAGCTAATGACTTTGTTTGATGGGCATTTTTTTGTATCGTTGATAAATCCGTCAGTAATTAGTTGAGTTACAGAGAGTGAGAGACAGTTGACGAAGATGAGGAAAGAAGTTACTGACTGTGAATTGGAGCATATCCTGTTCCCTCAGAAAATGTTTTTTCTTTTTTCCGCAGTGTAGTTTACAGGAACCTCAATCAAAAGGAAATATATGTGGAGTTGTGATTCATAAAGCAATGACGGAGAACTTCCCCATGCTCCGTGCTCTCCACGATAAGCGAGGAAGTAAAACTTGTCGGCCTGCTTAGTTTGTTTCACTTTGTCAAAGTTTGATCAATCAAGTAGTTTTGAGCAGTTGGGCTTACCACAAAAAAAAAAAACAAACAAACAAAACAAAACAAAACAAAAAACAAAAAACAAAAAAACAAAAAGAGGCAGAGTTTTTTTCAATTCCCGATGACAAATTTGAGATGTGGGGCAATATAAGATTTGTTAACACGCCTGCTTAGGTAATATGAAAATACTTAAAAAAAAGTTCCGTTTAGAAAGATCCGGACGGTAATGACTGATAAGAGAGGCGGAGATCTAACCTTATAATAATATTAATTACATGCCAGAACTTTGTTTTGTGTTTTATTACCGCGAAGAATTGTTGGTTCAGTGTCTTATCTGGATCTACTAGAAGTAAAAACAAACACCCTTTACTACAAAGACACAAGTACCTGTATTGTTTACAGACCCAAAACAAAACAGTCCGAAAGAAAAAGATCCACTTGACGGTGTGACGTAATAAATAATTAATTACCAAAGCGTCGTCTTGCTGTCTCTTAGAGCCTCGGGCAATGAGTTGAAAAACTGTTCCACATCAAGTAGTTTTGTCGGTTAGAATCTCGTATTTCTCAATTTCTAGTTATGTTGCCGATCCTATTCTCAATTTTCCCTTAATAAGCGAAGTTTTATCTGAAGAAATGTACTATGAAACCCAGCCAAAGTCAATATACTTTCACATGATAATTGATAATAATGGAATGGAATTATCAGACCGTTTGTTATCGCAGGTTAAATATATCGTCATAGGCAATTACCAAAATGTTATCCGGGACATTTATTTCTTACGAAATGCGGAATTGTTCTCAAACTAAATAGTTTTAATTTCTTTTTGCCAAGTATAGAAAACTGAAAATGATCTACAATGTCTAGATGCAAACGCATTGCTTATTATTTAAGAGTTTTAGGAGTAACCTTTTGTTTTCTTTGTACATTACGTTGAGCCCCTAACGGCGAAATGTCCTTCGTGGCTGATTTTGTTGTCATTTCCGAGCAATATCACACAGCAGGCTCTAGCTTCACGGAGGTCTTGATAAGCTTATCTTTCTCTGTGGTAGTGCGTTTAAGTAATGATGAAACGTTCTGTAAAATACTTTTTGAACTCATGATATGGAGGCCATAAACAAAGTTATCAACACCATTGAAGCCTTGAGCTTGAAATGATAATCATAATGGGTCTGTAAAGTCGCTGGTTATTTAGTAAGAAAGACTGCAAAGGATTAGCATAGATTGCTGGGACCCATGCAGAACATCGGATGTTTATTCCTAAATTTTCTGACCACGGTGTCGAATATTCGTGATCAGACGTGATCCCTTGTGTGGGCATAATTTTTGCAGTTCATTGCACAGGTTTTACTCTGTAGAATGCCTCAACTGACTTCCTCTACCACGGAGAGTGTCTTTGTTGCTTAAGACGAATAACGGTCTCAGTGTAAATGTCATGTCATTCCATGGTGCTGGGTTTTGATGGCTAATACCAAACCCCGTTTTTTCAACGAAAGTAATCTCGTTCCTTCACGCTCTTTAAAGTTATCAGCTATTCTGTCTACCTAAAATTTTCATAGCACGTCATTCTCAGAGAGGCAAAACCAGTATACCACAACATCAGTTTTCGCAAACATATTTTGGAATGCAATAGTTACAGTTTTGTCCATCAAAGCTCTGTTGTACACAATGATGTGGTGAGCATTCCATCCGAAGGATCAACTTCGGTGTGCTTTTCAGCGTGGACAGACTTACCACCGTACGAGTTCCTTCTGAGTCTAGTTTCCAGCTCTGGAACAACTAACACACCTTCAATATTTAGTTTCAGTAGTGAACTTGTTCGTCGCGTCACCAACGGTGGTCTTTTTGCGGATGTTGTGTCAGCTTTCTCGAGGAATGTTTGTTTCTGTAGGTTGCACTCTACCTGTTTTGATTTGTTACTCTGTTCGTTATTGTTTGACAGATCCTGGCCGTCTAAACTCAATGTAATGGTCACTTTGTCACCCGGGTGAATAATAGGACTGCTCATTGTTCCACAAGTCTTGATAAATGTGTTATTAAACAAGCCTACGCAAGGATATTTCACGTTAGTTTAGCGTTCGTGGTCTACAACTTGGCGAAATATCGACCATGTACCACCTTAACTTTGATCGATTGTTGATTCTCAATCAAGTTTGCGATATGACATCATTTCCTTAAGCGATTCAAACCGTTGCAACCGACATCACACCATTAAAGCGACAAATACAAGGTTTTGTAGATAAATTACAAGAAATGATGTCCTTTGCACCTTTTCACCGCCTCGTTGATGTTGATTTTAATCAGCTTGCCAGAAACCATAGTTTCACTTTTGAGTGGCTTTTGGCAGTCATGTGATCAACACTTAAGACTGACGGATCGTCTCATCTACAAAGCGATATGATTTGTAGATAGATAATGTTTCCTTAAAAAAAAAAAAAAATTATGAAATCGTTTAAGGCCTTGAACAAATTCCACGCTCTTTAAGAGTCCCTTTTGCTTTGTTGAACAAGAGCATTCCGAGACGCTTGCGTATTTTAATACTAACATTGGAATTTTTAGCCAATCCATTCTTCTATCTGTCATAAAATGTGTGAAAATATTTAATTGATATATGGTCATTTATGTTAATGAGCGTAACCAGCAAATTACCGGTGTAGTGTTTTGTCTTCTTAATAAATAGAAGTCGCATTCCATTCATTTGATTACCACAAAAAGAAAACAGAATTGTGTGCAACTACAACCTACACTTTCTTATAAAGACTGGATACAATTTTTCTCGATTTTGCTCAACTTCTTTCAACCATGGCCTCAAACATTTGCATGCTTCCTAAAGGGTCTCACTCATTAATAAGGTTGATGACCTTTAAAGTGATCATTCTAAGTAAAGCTTGGCCATTTTACGGCTAGCGTTTCATTTCTCTCTGTTTCTAAGAGAGAATTTACAGCTAACTATTTTAAGCCTAATCAGTTAAAATTTGTCAATTTTTTTCACCTACTGGCTTAATTTTTTTTTTTTTTTTTTACCATTTTACCCCGGTAAAAATCCTATTCCTATTTGCATGATTTTATTGAATAATTTTATATTTACTTTATCGTGAGGCAACTGCAACTCAACAAGCATTAATTAAGCTAGCACTTACAGTGAGATAACGAAATTTTAACTAAAGTTTAACGCTTATCTATCCTCCACGACTGCCACCCCCTGTCCTCTTCTCGTCAAACGTTTTCATAATTCTACCTCTGTAGAACCCTCTATAATCACATGCCAATTATACATTTAGGAAACTGTGTACAGTAAATGGAACGCTAGTATTAGTGCTCAGCCCTGCATTGTACAGTATCTTTAAATGATTGTGTCGTAGTCAGCGTTATGTTGTACATTGGAAACAATTTTTTTTAATGAGATTCCCATTGAGAAATTGTATAGCTAAATGTAACCTGTAAAGTTAACCTTAAAACCTTTAAATTAAAAATGGCAGGGAGAACGGGTGACAATAGATTAAACTGAATTAATTAATTACAAAGTTCCGACTTTGCTTAGCTCATCAGTTTTTTTTTTTTTTTTTTAAGTTCTAAATTATGCTCTTTAAAAAAAAAAATAGCGTTTGTCATATTTTTCTTTCCATTTCCCTCTGAAAGTGTAAGATTTAAATTTGGAGGGATGGGAAAAAAGACAGGCAAACTCAATCTTGAGGAGACAATTGAACCTGACACGACGAGGCACAAAGTTTGCTTTTAAGATAAAAATGATTCTTTTCCCTTTAATGCTGTTTAGTAAAAAATGAACTTCCTCATAACAACAGTGAATTATAATCTTAATCTCATTGATTCTCTTTATTAATACGACGTGAGCCGATTTTAAGCTCGGATTTTCAAAAATAGATAAAAAAAAAAAAAGATTGAAGATTCCTCACGGACACGAACTTGATGTCTTGATTCAGTTCAGTGAAAAGGAAAATTTGGTCAGTATCTGTATTTGATCATGTCGATGTGCTCGTACCGCCCAAGAAACAACTTTTATTTCTTATTTACCACTGGCCACTGGTGCATTGTAGGGTTCCAAAAGCTGAGACCTAAATAATTTTACCTCACGTAGCCACGGCAATGTGAGCTTGTTATTGTAGCATATTAATTGACAATGTTGTTATTTCAACTCATTTGTCATGAAAAAAAAAAAAAAAATCGTTAATTCATTGAAACAGTATCTGGAGTCAGTGGACTAATCGCCACTTAGCAAAATACACCCTGAAAGACTTAGTACCGGTTTAACCTTGAAGACGCGCTTATATGAGCAATTGACGTCAATCTGTTATATCTCAAGAATGGACTAATACCACAGATAGCGACAGGAAATACCTATTACAGACGTCGTTTTCTTGGTCCGTATTGTAAGTTAAGGAACGAGGCACAAAAGCTGTAAATCCGAGCGGAAAAAGAGAGTTTCCCTACTTACAGTACGGGCCGACAAATTGAGCTCAGTAAGATATTTATCATATCTATGGGTTCAAATAGAGAGGAAAGATTTAGCTGGCCATACAGTACTAATTCAGTGCAAATTGACTAATCAAAGCACGCGTACTACCTGAGAGATACAATAACTTGTTGTTAAAAACGATTGGTTAAACGTTCTGTTTATTTTTTTTAGAATGCAACTATTGTGACAGTAAAGGATGTCCGGCGCTTACCTGCTTCATTGTAGATTTTTCATGTCGACTGTCTCGGTGAGGAGTGTGTACTCGCTTGAATATCAAGAAGTGATTAACATGCTACTTCTCTAAAATAATAATGCTATTATATTATCCACCAAACGAGAAATAATTGAGACCTAGAAAAATAACCAGCTGGATATGGTATCAAATTTTCCGAGATCATTTTCAGGGAAAGTTAATTATTAGACTCTGAGTTGAGAGCGCTAGATCGGGCGGAAAAAAAGATTATACAGCATCTACAATTACAAATCGGCTGAGCGCCATCCTTCTGTTCCAAGAAACAGAGTGACCTTTGGTTACTTTTGTAAGTGAATTTGTTTTTTCTCTTGTGCAAGAGAGTTTTTTTTTTTTTTTTTTTTTTATCTGTTGTGCTGAATTTTTATTCATATCCGTGGTTCTACTTGAGCAATCGATCCCATTTTCCGTGGCTCTATAGACGCGACGGCACGATAAAGTCACGCAAGATGTTGGGAGAACACGAGGAACTGAGCAGTGAGCGCGATAGGCATCATGAGAAAATTTTGGATTATCAAAGTAAACCATAGGCTGAAACAGATAAGAGAAACGAGGCCTTTGATAATTATCGCTAAACTACGAACGGTAAATCCAATAATTATTTGATATTACGAGCTAGATTATAAAAATAGAGGTTTAAGATGTGACGTCAAACAAAACATCCATGGAGGTATGACGTGATGAGGACAGTGTATGCCAGCTGGAATAATCCACCTGTTTTTTTTTTTTTTTTTTTTTTTAATATATTTTTTTTTGTAGTCAGTCTGAGATGAAATACTTACACAAGTGTATAAAAGTACAAAGAATATCAGATGCGAGTTAGGGTTTGCCTATTCTATCAGCTTTATTATATTTGAAGATACCAGGAATTTCTTTTCACAAGGTTACGATAACAAGCAAAAGTATACGGGCAGCCTTGCTGTACTGAAACTATGCATACATTCCCATATTCCAATACTTGATCGTAGGTCAAAGGTTTTGCCAAGGGATAGTGGACATTTTGTACATTACAAAAGTTCACTTTTTTTGGAAGTCTACATGCGTGCGTGCGTGCGTGCGAACGTTTGAGCGTGTGCGAGCGCGTTAAGTCTAGATAAACTATACAGTTTGACGTCTCGGCCTAAGAATATCAGTTTACGATGGTAAGAGATCGATCGATCGATAATCAGGTAAAGAGCGAAGATTTAGGATGGGCAGGATCAGTAACTCGATTTGCGCATGAGGAATTTAAGCTAAATGTATGGCTGAACCAGCTTTCTCAGTCAAATCATTCGGTGATTTTTGATCCATATGCAACTCGTTCTTCACTCCATCTATAACTGTAGATTTAATTTGCACAGATTAGCGTTTTAGAGCCAATTTCCTATGTTCAAAATACTGTCTTTAGTCAGTGTGCCATTCAATCTGTGTATCCGTCAGGAGTAGGTGAATACCTATAGGATATAAAAAAAAAAAAAAAAATGTTGGGTAAGGACAGTACTACTTGTAATTTCAGCTCCTCAAAATGCTGAGCTTAGAAAAGATAACGGATGTTTGTTTTTATTTTAAAATGCTAAGCCGTGATAGTCGTTGGTCACACGTACAGCAAAATGTAGTCATATCGCAAATTTGCTACACAATCAGTGTGGGAGATTAGGCTGAAAATACCGTCAAAGCCTAAATTTTGTTTTCAGACTTCACACACCCCTCCCCCCCTTTCCTTCCCCCCCCCTGCAATTCATGGTTAAAAAGAGTAAGGTTTCTAAGCCAGTCACAGTACGAATAAGGGAAAACCAAAGCAATCACTAAACACGAACTAATGACAGTTCTTTGAAAATTGTCCTCAAGGTAGGAGCTACACCTTTTTTAGACCAAAGGTATGATATAAACGGAGATCTAGATCTACTGATGGACTTTTTCGAGTCTTCCCCCTGGAACTAATTAATTGCCCATTTAAAGAAGAAGAATTTCTGAGAAATTAATTTTATAATCCCTCGTACCCGTAAGGTACACCGTTACGGTTACAGGCTTCAATCATTGAATTAAGTCGTTTGAGATTTCGAGTCGCCGCGGTAATCAGCGGTATCCATCGATAGCCATAAAGATTTCAACGGCGCTTAGACACCATGGCCAGTGACAATGATTTTATCTTGACTTCGAGCGCTCCCTGAAAAGCACTCGACATCAAGAATGACTGAAATGATATCAATAGAGAGGGCCTAACTGCAGAGAGATGTTCCAGATAAGGATCGGACTGGCGCGCAGTAACCTTGGAATTCGAACTGCTCTTCGCCGTAAAATTGAAATCGCTAGTTCATTAACTAGGCTAAGAATGAATGCATGCTCATAATTTGAATCTTTTGGATTTATGAGCAGCTTGAATATTACCAAGGTTTTATCAAGACTATTTGAAACTTTTTTTTTGAACAGACCACTTAAGCTGATATTCGAGTTAAAGGTCACGATAATTGAGTTAGGAATTGATGCACTTAGTTATGACACTATGGCACCGAGGCAAAGTAACGTTCCAAGCGTTTGAATCAGCTCGGATGTATTTCATTTTCTAGAACCTTCTCTTTTTTTGGCTGACAATAAAAAACAAGAGGAATTCCGAAATTCGATAATTGCATCCGACATAGGATGCTTTATCTGCGATATCTGGTATTCCTCAAAGTATTTCTAGCATGAACATTAGCGTTCTGTCAGAGATAAGATAGGATGTAGGGATGCTTTTGCATAACGCGGAAGTTTTAGAGTTTCTCGGTCGGATGAGTGATGATTCTTTTGAATCTCCTTTGAACAGGATGGCGAGTTGGTATGTTTTTGTTAAAAATTGTTTTTTCATCCAAAACTTAGTGCAAGTTTTTGTGGCTTTGCAAAGGGATGTACTTAAGGGGAAATTCTTTAATAAAACACACGAGCTTAGTTCCGCAATCTGAGCTATGTTAGGAGCAAATTCCAGTCATCAACGTTACGATGAGTCAGAAACTCTGTAACTAGAAATACCACCCTTCCTAGTGTTAGTATTTCTGGGTCCCAAGGGAATAGACGCGCGACTACGCGAAATCACGGGCGCCTGAGTGGCATGCGTGAGAATGTGCCCCCTAGGCTCTGAGGCACTTGTGCAAACGAAGGGGGAAGGTGTCATAAGTCTGTTAGCAACACAAATCATCGTATCGCGATAGATCTGCGGCTTGAATATTATGATGAGATTATGTAAACCCTTGCAAAACTGAAGGTAACTGTTCTTTTTTTGCCGCAATTATTAATACATTTTTATTGAGCAAGTTTGGTAAAGCAAAGAAAAAATAGAATGACAGCAATGACTTTTTTCGGCGTTGATCCGATCAATAGTGAACCAAAATTCCACGAAGGAACGAAATGACAGATCATAAACAGTTTCGCGCCAAATGTCAGTTACATGCATACTTCGTTGCGGCCTACATGAATAATCTGCATCAAAACTCCTTGGTTAAATTTTGAAATAATTTCACGTCTTTCAAGAGAGTTCTTAAAAGATTACCTTATGACAGAATAGGAAGTGTCACACACTGTTAATCCTCCTTTGCGTGACTTCGATTTACCGTTCGTACGCCAATAACAGTTATTTCAGCAACTTTAAATGGAATTAGGTGCTATTTATATCTTCCAGCTGTGTTGTGATTGCAGCGTCTGGAGCGAGGTCACGCGAAAGACGAAAGAAGTCACTTGAACCTTTGTAGGGGCTGTAACCCTACACCAGGCATTATTAAATGGCCGTGCGTCACGAAACACAATACACAGCTTGTGTCTTGCCTGATTGAATGTCCATATTCACAACGAAAAGCTGTAGGCCCGGCCGTGATCGTTGTCTCATTTGTCTGGTCTTCAATTGAAAAACACTCAAAAAGCTCTTCGCCTAGAATAGGCAATTATTCAGACGATAGATATCTCGACGAAACGATAGATCTAAGGACAGGTAACGGAAATGGAAAAGGGACCGATTGGGTCGCGGTGTTCGAGTTGATATTCGCTGTTCGAAAACTTGCAGTCTGTTGGTTGAGTGATATATCAAGTACGGAATCTTAACAAAACAGTCCAAGACACAATAGTGTACAATATAAACAAGAACCTGTATACTTAGGTTATTATTCGAGGTCATTGGCGTAGATGCCTTTTGTAGTGGAGCATCTGGCTGTCTTTTGGATGGATTCTGAAGAATGAAACAAGACAACCGTACAGATATGACATCCGCAGTTCGTCGACTCGGCCAAGAGATTTCTAAACTTGGGCTTCGGATGCGTAATCGATCTCCATCTGGCAGCGATAGTGATGTGTTCTCTTCCACAGATGAATTAGCAGCTAAGGGCAGCTTGGGCGTTCATTCGGAGAACACTTTGTCCGAGGATAATTTGGAAAATGATGGAGCCTCAGGACCGAACGGTGTTGAGCAACCAGTTACACAAAGACGGCATTCGAGGAATGAATTGGACGAAGACGTGGAATGTAAAGAGCGTAGAAGCTCTATCAAAGCTGCTCTACGACCAGTTCTTTCTCGGAAGGCTCGTTCCGATTTAGCAAAATACTCACGTCCAAACCAAGACCTTAATCTTAAGCAATTTATCGAGCGAAAAAGTGGCTCAGTAAATGATTTCACCGAGGAAAGTCTTAAAGAAAATAATGTCGATGGCCATGAAACCGACAAGAACGGAAAGGGCGAGGAAAGATCTTGTGAAATGTCTTCCGCGACATATCGTGTTGCAGTTGGAGAGAGGCAAGCCGAGGAACACGCCAACAAGACGATAAAACCTAAACGACCGAGACGTCCTAAGCGAAGTAAGTCTTTCAGTGGTTTGTTGAACTGGAGACACGGAGCTAAGCAAGCTAACAAAGAGGCGACGAGGAGCGATAGCTGCGAACCAGTTGTACGAAAACTGGTACGAACTAGAAGCAATTCGTTTAGCGGCAATGTGGACAACATCCGCAGCAGTAGGAACGCTATTTCTAGAACGTTGCCAAGTCAGAATTATATGGCACAAGATGTAAACGAAACAAACGGTAATAACACAGTCAAAAACTGTCCACAAATTTTTGTTACTTCTTCCTCGAACAACGAAGAGCATGCTAATGGAACACGCTTAAGCTATATGGCCTTGAAAGGATTTAGATTTGAACAGGGCATGATTGAGACAGATCTGTGTTCAACGGAGCTTTGAAAGTTTTGCCATTCAACACTTGAAATCGAGAAAATAATATGGGATGTTACTTAGATAAGTGGTTGTACGGCCGGCATTGAAATTGCCTTAGTACTTGACCCGTGCGACTTGAAATGGATGAAAATCTGTTTATTGTCTACATTGTGGCGAGCTTTGATGTAGTTTCTGGTTGATTACAGACGGTCTACTTAGAATTCTAACTGAAACTTGATTAAGTTTTATGCGATTTATTAATGTTTAGATCCGGATGTTTGCATGGCAAAATCCTTGATTAGCAAAAGCTCTAAAAGAGCCGAATTTATTGACAATAAAAGGGTCAAGGAGTTTTAATCCGTTTTGGGTATAAATGATGCATCAGCAGTCAACTCGAACTGTTTGCTTCTTTGGAGAAGTAACAACTGCCAAATTTGCCTCGACTACGCGAGTTATTTTCCGCTGCCTAACCGTATTATGTATTTCTAAGCGGGTAGTCAAGGTAGTGACCAAAATTCAAGCAGTCAACGTGTACAAAATTTCTACTTAGAGTAATTGATCACGTCTTATCACATGATCTTCAGCTTATCTAAGCCGACAAATGTTATCCTGTCGTAAATAACTTATCCTTTACTTTTGTACACATCTAAAAGAGAGATCAAACTTGTACACAAATAAAACATTTGTTATGTTACTTAGAAAGCAGTTTGAGGCCAATAATCAATTAACCACCCCTGGTTTCCTTAGCGAAATCAGTCATCTGTAGGTTCTAAATTTGTAACATTCACATGCTCAGAGAAGCGGAAACGTTTCATACCAAAAGTAGTGAGCGTGGTTTTAAAACTGTCTTAAGCTGTTACAACTGGTCTTTTGAAAAATTCTATTTAAGAACTGCAGTTTTGCACGGTGTAAAGTGAAGAGAAAACATCCCGGAATGAACTTGTTGCAAGTGCCGTGACGCTCGTCACGGTTTGTGATTCTTGAAACTCGGTCTTGTCACAGAGTGCTCAACATATAAATTCTTCGCAGGATTCTTTCGACTCAAGTATCAAGAACTTTGTTACATCTTCATGGCAAAGTCCTTGTTTTACTGATAGCGTAAAGAGAAATTTGATCTTATTTACTCTTCAGAGCATAACATAAGGATAAAAACTGATAAAGATGGAGGTTCTCCTTACATCCCTGGTCATATTTAATAGATCACTTTAGATAGAAAGGTGTCAAGGATGATTGAGAGACTTCTGGAAACAATTAGATCCGTTTAAGAGTCAATAGAAGTGTAGAAAATCACATTTCCTCCATTGAATATTTCAATTATTTTACGGAGCTACATCATTTTACCTTTAAATGGGATGGAGACCTTTAAAAGTTTCCTCGGGTAGCAAAACCCACCAAAGAGGAAAGAGTAGTTGAAAGGGTGCAAGGATGGAGAAGATCGGCAGAGATTACGGGATGCAGAAGCCGCGAAGGGTTTTTCTTTTAAAAGCCCCCCCCCCCCCCGTAGATGTCTGGACTGTCAGACTTTGAAGTTCTTCGCACAATCTTTTTGTAAACAACGTTAGTGAAAAAATATCGATTAGAACAATATGCTGTCTTGATTCGAAGGGTTGGCATGCTTGCACGTTTACATTCGCCAAGTTTGACTTTGGTGAAATTTTCAATCATCGTTCAGCCCTGACTTCGTTACACTTAATGAGCATGTCTGAGTATTTCACTACGCCCTACGTTTAGGCATGCAGTAAACAGCTTGTGTATGTCAACAACGCTATTGAAACTCACGTCATATGTCACCAAACGAAAGCGACAAAGTGGAAGAAACATAACATTACGACTTTCATTATTCACTCTTAATTTCAATGGCGCGTTCTTTTCTTCCTGCGCCTTCATCATTTTTTGCAAGAGCGAGGGGAGGGGGGGGGGGGTAGGGAAGATTGTGTTATTTGACCAAAAAAGTATTTCACCATTCAAGTACCTCTCCTTTCATTTCGGGTCATTGCCTCTCGTAATATAAATTCCCTTCAATTCTTTTGAATTCTCTAATTTCCAAAAATCAACAGATTGGTTTTGTGATCCTCATACGTCGCCTGCAGAATTATTCGTACTGTCGTGATATACATCAGTCAATTAAACTCGATATGAAACGTAAGAACACTCTCAGTAAGAAGGATTATGCAATGAGAAGATGAAAGCCCACCAAATTGACCAATGAGAGACTGAATCAAAATGAAAACAGGCTATAATTTTGGCATGATTTTTAGGTGGGACAGGTCTTAGCGAAAGTTAACCTTAATGCCATCGTTAAAAAGAGAATGGTTTGCTACTTCGCTGTCTCTAAAAAGGGGCACGGAAACAACTGCTGTAAGCGGAGTGATAACTCGCCGATCACGAGAGAGAGGGCGGGCTATTTCTGGATGATTATGTAATATAGATCGTTGTGTGGTGGTAATGAGCCCCAGCGACGATTCTCCATATAAGTCAAACGTAATAAGATGAAATGATCTTATTACAGGACTCGGGCAGTCAGAGGGCCAATAACTAAAATCAACCAATCAAAATGCTCTATTGCCGGTCAATATTCTCTCAATGTTGGACCGGGCACTGTCCCGAATGGTCCCGAATGATACCGAACCTGCGTCCCTTTGAACTTCAGTCGTATAATAAATCTCTTATTAACCAAACTTGCTCGGGACCGTACTGGAAGAATATCGGCCCTCGGTCTTTTTTGTACGGACCTCGCTGCGCTCGGTCCGTACTCTCAAGACCTCGGGCCGATATTCTCCCAGGACGGCTCTCGCGCTTGGTTAATAAGATATATGTATGTCCCTACTAATATTTATGAATAGGAGACTGAATCTTCACATTTAAAGTTACTCATAGCAGAGTCAACACCACCTAAGTCTTTGAAACTTAGTAAACTTCAAAAGTGCTTTTGAGGAAGAAATGATTTGCTTGAGAAGTTGCTCTTCCTTCATCGACTCCTGTCTCTCTTCGTAGGCTGATCATACGACTGAGGTCAAAGTGGTGTTGCAGATCACAGTGGTTGATGTTTGGACATACTGAGTGAAAATCATCATAAAAACTCATCTCTGAGAAACTTTTGTTAGGCTCATCCAAACGTTGAGACCTGTCACCGAACATAGTATCTTTCATGTATTCCTAAGGCCAAGGCAGGACTTACTTTAAAACTGTTTTTGTTGTCATGACAACGTATAAGTTTCTTATGTTGTTAGCCTGGGATTCGTGCCAATCGGATTTTAACCTTTTTTTTTTCGTGGTGTTTTTTTGTTTTTTTCTTTTTTATGTGATTTGCATTATGCAATTCAAGCAACAAAAATAGGAATTGATCATGAAAAGAAGCAGACTGATTTTTGAGTTACCACATTCATTACAATGCTGAAGATTTAGAAACTAAAATGAAGCTTTGGGTCTGTAAAGATAAGAGAACTCTGGAGAATGAGTCTTTGCTTATGACAATAAATCCCTAATTTAATTTATCAAAAGGGTAGCAATGATTGTAACTATTTCCTTCGTAACATACTGATCTAATTAACTCGAGAAAGACATGTTTTCCTCTACAGAAGTGATGCGTCTATAGCAAGTTAGAGCCAGTCATTTGCAAAGTAGTATCAGTTTCATCTTTATTGCAGTCGGAGGGCCTCCTTAAAAGGAGGGTTGGGACTGTTCAAGAGGAATCATGTGGTATCATACTCTTGATACGTGATACATCAGCTATCATATAGTCGGTGATATCATACTCTTGATATTGATACATCAGCTATCGTATATAGCTGAAATTGCTATCTCAAGTACGTGTATTTAAACAAAGCACCAGTTTCACTTGAAAATCGATTTTGTAATTTACCACTCAAAAAAGTTAACATTTTCAGTAGGAGGATCTGTAGATTAGTGAAAAATAAGTTCTCTGAACGTCATTTACTTATATATTGCCTTTAGATAGAGGAAGAGATCTGATCGCGGTCACCATAGTCGAGGTGGTGGAGTTGTCTAGAAAGAGGGCAGGGGTAATGAAAGGCTAGAGGAAGCAAGGCCATCAGTCGAAGAAGGAAGAAGAGAGAGTGATGTTAAAGGGAGGGCCACTAATAATTAATGAAGAAGAAGGGTTTGAGAGAAAATGGTTATCAAGAATGTAGTATTAGAGATAAGGGATATTAGGGAGAAAGAGAGAGAGCTTAACACCGAGATGATGTTATTCAAATGCAGAAAACACCCCGCACACGCCTCGTTTGATTCTCTTCCGAATAAACGTATTTATCTTCAAATGGGGACTTAAATTTTGCTTAGTAGCCCGCACCTTGAAACGTTGTTCTTCAAAGTTTTTATGTCTGGCAATTTTGTTTTTTTGTTGTTGTTGTTTTTTTTTAAGATGATGTCTATTCTCACCAAGATTAATTGGATATCGAGTTAATCTTTACAAAGAATTGAACTTGTCTTTAATTTGGTATCACTATGAAGTGTACGGGAAAGGTAAACCCGGTAGGAGACGTACATATTTGAAATGACTCGACAGACCGCGGTGTCTGAGAAAGATCTTTTAACATGACGTCTGTATTTCAATGTTACACTCTGAGGTTCTGTCATATCGAATTTTAGCTAAAAAATTACTTCCAGCTTTGATGAAATCATTTCAACTGAATATAAAGTATGGAGGTTATTCAGTATTCTCCTTTTAGATAAAAAAATTCTTCTTTTCGTGATTGTCGCTTTCGCTTACACAGACGTAAGACAGCATTTATGACCGCAAAGTAACTCCTCTTTCTTTCAGCAGTATTTTTTTTTTAAATTAGAACTGAAGTAAACTCCCCTCGTAAGAAAGAAGTACGTATCAGTGTCAATTTAAGGGAAGCTGGCCCATCGAGATTGATAAGCTTTCACACTTTTTTGTAAAAGAATGAAAACAATTTCGAATACAATCAGGTTTTGTTTGTCTGTAGGATTATAGCATTCGTATGGTAAACAATAATGACTATTTTTTAATAAGTGGATAACTTACAGGAAACGGTGATTGACAAATTTTGATGGCGATGCTAATTAGCGATTAGCTAAGTTCTAACAAACAGAAATTTCTATAAACTATTTGTTATTTGTCCCTTTTAACATGAATTAAAAGTTATCGAGTACTATTAAAGTTTGTACTGACCTCATTGTCCTCCTACAGATCAGTTGAACACAGGTCTGTTTCTCTCGCTGCCGAGTTGAGGAAGTCACTCCACGAACTACTACCTTTCATTACCTCCGAAGGACTAATCCTCAAGTTCCCGATGGTATAAATGTCGCTCCATGAGAAACTTCTCTTTCTTCGCGGTGTCGTTTTGTTTTCTCTCTTAGCAG
Organism: Stylophora pistillata; assembly: GCF_964205215.1. NCBI lineage: Eukaryota > Metazoa > Cnidaria > Anthozoa > Scleractinia > Pocilloporidae > Stylophora > Stylophora pistillata. The sequence goes on from NC_142529.1 coordinate 24,202,145, forward strand.
TTGTCGTGGTTGTTTCAGAGCGGCTCAAAGTTGAAGCCTGTTTGGGATCCTCCATTGAATCTTGCGTTTGATCGTTTGCCAGCTGTTGTGTTGTGTCCGCTTGCTCGAGCGTTATGATTGGATGCGTTAAGTGAGAAGCTCTGTCCACTTCTTCAGGTGGTTGAATGTATATTGTAGGAATTACAAAGTTATTTTGCTTTAATTTTGAGTCGTCAATCTGGGAAGGCGGCACGCTAACCTTTGTGCAATTGGCTTCTTGGTTTAACCCTTTATCTTTCTCAGTATTTGTAAACAAAGTAGCGCAATTCGAGTTACTTTTCTTCAGCCGGGTTTTTGTTCCCAACAGGATCTGAAGTAAGGTTTGTGTGTCGTTTGGTTTCTTTAACATTCTCGGCAGAGAGAATGATCTGGTTCTTCGAAGGTCCTCTCCATTTTGGCCAACAGAAGGACAGTTCTCAAACTTAGCGCGAGCAATGTTTTCAGCTGACCCTCCAATCTCCTGTTGCATAGAAATATCTTTCAAACAAATAGGACCATCTCTCCTTTTACGCATTTTGTGTCGTACTGTGGCCATTTTTGACGTGGTAATACGACGGAATCACCGAAGGAAAGCACCATCTGATGAACTCAGCAATAGGTGATGCTAGTATACCTTTGACTTAATTCAGTTATTTAAGGAAAATGAAATTCAAGTCACATGGTGAAAGTCACGCAAATATCTACGCGTGCGATAGATAACCCAAATTTCCTTTTCGATTTCCGAACAACGCCTGCCTTCCTGTACACAAACAATCCGCACTTTTTGACGCTGTTATGGGGTCAAGTGGACGAGTTGATTTGCTTTTACATCACGGAATTGCAAGGCGAAACCAGCCATCTTTCTGTTTTCATTTTAGTTCAAAAGGATTGACAGTCAATTGTTAGGTCAATAACCACGAATGCAAACGTATGTTGTTGTTGAAAATGAAGAAGAGAAGAACACTCTTGTTTTGTTTTGTTTTTTTAGCAAAGGAGTTAAACTGCAAACTAGTGATCACAACGACTACAGCCCCATTAGCAGCAGCTAATTACAAAACGTGGATAAACGTCAAACGATAACAATTTACCCTCTTAGACTCTCCATCAAGTTTTATTTCTTTCTACAATTGACAAAACATGGGCTAGTATAATATATCAATAACCATTGTGCTAATATGGGTGTAGTTAGCCGTAATTTAGATGTAATGGTTGCATTTGATTGATACCTTAGAATAAGGCGCTAAGTTTCAGAAGAAACTGTGGTGCTGCGTCAGCGGAGGTTTACTAGATAATTTGGTTTTAATCACTGAGTTGATGATGTGAGTTGGCCATTTTATAAAAGGATTCTAAAGCTGATCTTTCAATCACTAGCCTTAAGTCAGGCACTGAAAATGGCCAATTCAAATTATCAACACAATTGACTAAACCAAACTATCTAAGCGGATACCTGGTTTACGCAGGAAGCTTAAGTAGATCACAACCGCCCTGTCATTGATTTAAGCTGGTCAGGTCACCATTTCTAAATTCGCGTACAGGAATCTTACTGCACGAAGACTAATTTTGACTCCTTATGACGTATTTCGTGTCTTCTTAAGTCGCAGTTTGAGTATTATTGCGAAACAGATGGAGATAAAGGGAAAACGTAGTCACGACTTGCATGGCCCGCCTACGATTTTCGAATTTTTAGCATCGTGGAAAATCATTCTTAAGCTTTCAATGAAAACTTTAGAATAACACCATAGTCACGGCTTAAGCAAGCTTACCTTAAGCAGAAGATTGCCAATAAAAATATTGTGCACGAGATTGTAATATTTTGTATTATGTTAGCAATTTAGCATTTGAACTCTCGCAATAATGCCAATAATTGTCCAGCAACGAGGTAATAAAACAGCTTATTCGATATGCGCGGATAGTTTGCGAGTTGCATTTTTTTTTTCCCGAACCCTGTTGTTAGGGGTGAGGAAAATACGAACAACGAGCTAAATTTCCGCGCGTATATTAAACCATCGACTGGGGGATTTATTATTTCACTATTATTTTTTCCGTGTATTTTGGCATTTAGTCGAAATACTTCCAGCAGCTTTATCTGAGCATCACATTTATTGCTTGAGGCGTGGGAAAAAGCGGTAAACAACACATACGAGTTCTTTAAGATCAATTAAAAAAAAATTGGGACAGCTACAAATCCTGATCAGATCTCACGGAAATTTAATATGATAAGCTGAATCGTGACATACTAACAGCGCTGTGATTCATGTGCATATTATGGCTACAATTCTACTCTTCTAATTGTGCATTTGTTTGTTAACGACCGTTAATTTGTTTTGTTTCCTTTGTTTTTTTTGTTTTTTTTTCCTTTGTGGGTTATGAGTCTGCAGATACGGCCGACTCATCGTAGTCTGGATTGGTTCTTCTAAGGGACGATCAATATCTTCTGAAATTTCAAACATAGCTATTGGTATTTTTGGTTTTACTTTGATTAAGTTATTCCTTTATTATCATTATGTCGCAGAGAAATCAACTGAATGCTACATTCTAATCAGACAGCACAGGGCAAAAACCGTAACGTGTGAGCCATGGAGTAAAAAATAAATGTAGATTAACTAAAAAGCTTTTCCGTTGTGTCTACGGTCCTCCTTCTAACAGGAACTCAAACTGCCACCTTGAAAGTCCGGGCAATATTCAGCGTTCCCGAGAGCACTGCCCTCTGCATCTTTCGCAGTACGTCTGTGCTTCTGTCTCCCACCAGCTCGCGCATCATGACACACAGCTCCCGTGACCACCCCCCGAGGGCATCCATAATGATGTTATATTGCTTCACCTATTATTATCTTATATTATTATATTGCGTGCCTATGAAGGGAAGGTTTTTATGTCCTTGAAGGAAGCTTTAAATTCAGTGATGTCATAACTATCACCCACTCATCCTCAGATGATCGCGTCAACGTTAAGTCGAAAGTGGATTCCTTCACAGTTTTGAGCAATGTTTTGATAAACAACACTGCCGACGAAAGAAGTCAGCACGGCAACGTGATGAACCATTAAAAGACCTTTATTTTGAGTTTAATGTTAATTAACTCAAAAGTGTGTTCCTTTTATTAATGAGACCGTTATTTTTCAATTATGATTAAATATCAACTAGGTTCATCAGTTCTTGAGTTTGAGCTCATGTTCATGAGTCGAGTCAAACTTATGACTTTGTTGTCAATTTTTCTGTAACAACTCTAAGGTTGACGCTATCGAAATTGCCGATCCCTACAGCATGCAGGATACAGTCATTTATGAACTTCGTAATGAGCTAAACTCACTATATATTCTCTGTGGTTCAGGGTAGAGCATCGAAACCTCGAACTCCGAAGGTCTGAGGTTCGACTTCTCATGAGTATTTAAGAGAAGAGTTTTTTTTTTGTCCCACGCTCGTGACAAGACGAAAGAAATCTTTCCCGTTCTTATTATCGAGCTCAAAACTTACCATCTTTTCTTTTTCATTTACAAAAAATCTTAGGCTGGTCGAATCCTTTAACACGTTTATCACAATATCTCCTCTATTACTTTTATTCTTGATGCATAAACCTGGCATTGGTATAGAAGGATTTTTATCTTAATATTGCATGTTCAGCAGATTTGTGCGTCGCTTTTGCAAAGAGGATATTCTCAGAACAAAACGATAAGAAAGTTTAGAAAGAGAGTGCAGTGCAAATGATATTGATTCAACAATATTTAGCTAGGTTTTTATGTCCTATTGCCTACAATATACTGATCATAATTACGTAGCCTGCTATTCGTTTTTGACACAAGAAAACCAATGTGTAGTATCAAGGAAAGCTGTTTGATTTGGTCCACTTTGCGCCATGTCGCAACAGTATTACTAAAGGCTTCATCGCCGTCGGTGACTCGTGAAAGAAACTACTTGTTCATTCAGTTTGCAACCGCACTCGCTGTTCTCTGTGTCCAAGCATCCTCCCATCTATTTAATTGATCTTTCTCAGTTTGGAAGGTAACATTTTTGGCAAGACTGGTTTCTCCCTCGGTAAATGCAGATATTACAGACGTGAAAAGCACTTCACGTATCTCTATGAGGGCAAAAACATCCTTTATGATGAAAATGATTAGTTTTGAAACGTCGTTGTTATCACTGGTACAGACGGCTAAAAACAATCAGCCTCTTTAGGTAAATATATCTTCTTATCATAGGTTAGAAAGTTCAATTCAATAGATAACTGATAACCACGCACAGAGATTATCTCTTCAGTACAGGTATTCAATGCTTATGGAACCCAATGGCATATTAAAGGCTGCCATGTGAAGGACCCACCCCTGGGGGAAAGAAGAAACTGAGGGGACGAGTGAAGATCATTGGGAAAAATGTTACAGAAAGTGAAAAGAAAAAATGGATAGACCTGGAACTAGGTTCAAAAGCAATCATGCGACATAAATTTGCATTCGACGTTTTATATGATGCTCCAACTGAGCATGCAGAAAATAGATTCAAGAAAGTCATTACTTACAAGATTTTAAAAATGCGGGATATATGCTAAGAGTTAAGGTCCAAGGCGATAACTTTCTCACTGGAGAAAGATATTATTAAAGTTTAACTAGCAATCACCCAGCTTAAGTCATCACTTTTGCGAAAGACTGACCTCCCCCCCCGTTTCCCTCCCCGGCCCCTCCTCGCCCCTAGAGTTGGCTTGAATAGCCATTTCAGCCGCTGTTGCATATCCAACTTAATCGTTGGTCTAGGACATCCATCTATCTCTACAGACACATGTAACCATCGTTGTTATTTGTCAGTCATGTGAGGAAACGTGTCTAAGCGAACTCTTTTTTTTTTCACTTTGGAGTATATTTTGATCATCGATTGTACAAAAACTCTCCGGAAAAGAGCCAGATAAAATCGCAAAAGCGATCTAGGATCACATAGAGGCCCCAACCTACAAGCTTGATTGTCAAGTTTGAGATGCTTCCTATCAAAATCCTAAAGTCGAACACACGAGCGCAATTCCTACGGAAACATACCGATCCATATGACTTGACTGTGACAGTGAGTAAAAATAACTTTCCGTAGTCGTCATAGGAACTGATATCTGTTTTGTTAGCCATTATCAGGCCGGTATGATTTTCCCTTCAAATGTACACAAAAGCTTTAACTTTTCAAAGCGTTTTTACAGTAATTGTCTATTGTTTCTATATACGTACCAAAGTACTGGCTTAAGACAAAATTACTTTAGCCAAAGTTATTTTCAGAACAATTGCAAGTTTAGAGTTACCAGTGGATAGAGGAAACGTCCCAAATGTCAAACGTCTATTTTGGTCACGTTCTCAGGTCATTTAATGGTTTTAATAGGACCCTTGGGAAATCCGAATGCCTTAATGTTGTAAACAAGGATATGATCGTAGATGGAGCACTCCAGACTAAAATTCTTTAACTGAAGGTTAAATCCATGAAAGTGATTGAACATTCGACGATCTTCTTTACATCTTTGCATCTTTGGCATTCCTTTATTAGCAGCCGAGTGTAAATAACAATGCAATTTTAGCGCAAGGTTATCGGTACATCTTTCAAGTGTTTTATTGATCAGCACTTGTCGGAGTGTTTGGATTCCCGGCTTAAGGCTGCAATTAGCGTCAAATAATACAGCACATCGCCACATAACACACCAATCAGCGAGTTTTAAAGCTTAGTGTAATCACATGATAAATAGACGTTTTTTTTAGGCGCAACACACGGGTCAAAGTGTACTCAAAAAGCCTCTTACTTCGCAATCTACGATCTCTGCGAGAAACTGTAATGGAGAAGTTAAAGTTTGGAATAATACCTAGGCGTCGATCTAGTTCTTTCAATATCAGCTCAGCGTCCAGCGAAACTTCCTCTTGCAGCGGTAAGGCGACTCCTGATATAGAAAAAAGTTTCAGTAAAGTGGAAGCGCAAATCATAGACATGGCAGAAATCGCAAGAAAACGTCGTCAGGGTAGAAGCAAGTCAGTACCACATGTGAGGCGCTTTCAGTGCTCTTCAACAAATGAGGCATTGGACCATCCTTTCAGCACTAAACTGGATGCTGAAAGCTTTCAAGAGCTTCCCACAACAACACTCTGTTCAACGGACCTTTGATTTGAAGGTATAGCAAAGTAAGAACTCCTTCTAGGAAGATACTTTTTTATTTTTTTAGTTTTTTTTCTGAACTCGTTGCTACTTGTTATGGACGTCTAGCAATCTACATTTCCATTTGAAAAACCTCCATAAGTTGAGGCAAGAGATGGCCAGTATCTCCACGCTGTTCTCTTTAATTCATGAGGATGTTTATCGACAAAGTTTCGGGTAAAATTGTTTCCGCTCTGGCGACAAACAAGATTATCTGTCGACCCTTTGCATCTACGGCATGGGCACGGTATTTATGATATATCATCTGTTTATTTCATCCCTTGTTACTTCTTAAATCGTTGCTTCGATGACTTGAATTATGTGTGCTATGCATGTCCGGCGAGACAAACACATACTAAAACTGAAAGACGAGAATGTCTCAACCACAAGTCGGTAATCTATAATCCTCGTTTAAGTTAAGTTGTTAGAAAGGGGTGGATGGAGAAACGTTTTCCGAATATTTTCAGCTAGTAACTATCATTGAAATTAACGCTAACAGAATGTTTGCATGGAAAGAGCATTTCAAAGTTGTCAACTTTTTATGAGTGCTGTTTTCTACTTGGAGCTACGATAAGAAATGAAAAAAATAACCACAGATGACAGAGATCCTAATAATAAAGTTGCGTTCGGACGCACTGTAAAAGTAATTAAATCATCAATTTACGCTTGTTCATCGCCTTTAAGTGACACGCTTGCTGATATTTAGTTAGTTAGATAAAAACGTTGTTGCACTTTGAGAAAGATAAGAATGTACAGTAATTTCATTCTACCTACGTGATCATTGTAAATGCAAAGACTGTTCAATATAAATATTCTTACCTTTTTGCTGCAGGTCTGTAAGCAATACAAAACAAAACGAAAAAACAAAAAAAAAATCGAGTTTGGGAATGGACGACTCCTTCGTTACTGAGATTATATTCAAGACATGTGCTACTTCCAAGTATTGAGGCGTTTTGTCTCAAACAGACTTAAACTATGAAGCGTATGTAAGTTTTCTGATGAGAATCAATTCATTGTAGATATTAAGTTTTAAATGTAGCTCAGTTACTATCAGAGTGGCTTTATGTTTTTCAAATAAATAAAAATGTGACAGGTCTCTACGATGAGACAATAGCCTGCTGTGATAGCAGTTCCCCTTGTTTATTACTTCCGCCATCCAGGATGAACGAGATTCGTGTTAACGTTAAGATCAAGTGTGCGTTTATAATTAAGCTTTAAACTTTGCATTAATTTGTAATGATTTCATGATTTCACCAAGTCAAGCTGGTGTGATCTATATATCTGATAGATGTTAGTAGTTTCTTCTTTTCGTCAATGGTGGTTAAGTTTTGCCGACTCTAGTTACATTTGGTGCATGGATTTGCAATGATAATTGGTCAACAAAAGAGCAGTTTGAGTATAGCAAGTAATACAGACCACGAGAGTCGGGCTTGTACGCACTCACGTTTGGTGGCTTGCTCCCATGGACAGATAGATTGGATAAGTTACTCCAGGATGTGAGTTTACCAAAGACATTATTTCCTTCTTTTTAATTGTCACCGAAGTAAATCTGTGTATTTAGAGTGTGAGGAGTGATATCATCACATATCGGAAATATTTTGATTGGTTTGAGTGTTGGAGATCAGAAATGCATGAGTCATTGAAGGTCTTGGCATCAAAAGAGAACACTTAAGGAAGTCTAAAATTATGTGGTTGATGTCTAAATATCAATATGGAGGGTCTATGCGGACTGTACCCTCTAAAAAAATTTCATGTTCATCATACGCTTTCCGAACAAGAAATGAGTAACTGCAATGTGTTAATTGATGAATGAGTAACTACTTTATTCAAAACAATTTATGAGAGTTGTGGAAAGAGAAATAATTGAAGTAATTAAATGCAATTATATCTAAGCTGCCTGGTTATCTCATATCCATTGAACTGCAAAACAATTTACAAACGCAAATGAAAACAACGAAAAAGAACCAAGGATCTTTTTACAATGTTTTTTCTTTTTTTTTTTCTGTAAATTTTTCGTTCCTTGTGTCTTCCCTCCAAAAATCAAAAGAAAATAGAAAGGAATAGGTAGAAAGAGCAGTCTATTGTTCTGCAAGCGAATCGCAGTGAACTTTAGCCAAGAGGCAAATGCTATTTAAGATATATATGAGTAATCTCCAGGCTGCTGTTTTAGTTTGGAATTCAATGGTTTTAAAGACCTTACTTAGCCATCGTGACAAAGAGGTTGATTTGATTACTAAATAAGAAGCCTATTATACACGTTAATTTTTCACCGTTCTTTGAAAATGTTGGGATTTAGCATCTGATGTATGGCAAAAAAAAAAAAAAAAAAAAGAACGCATTAATCACGAGAAAGGAAATTTCCATGTTTATAGCAGTGGTTATGATAAGAAAAAAGTTGCAAAGCTGCCGTTACCCAATCTCAATCTCGAGGTCTCGGCATTTATCAAGTCTGGGTAGCCATTCGAGCATTCGCCGTATCTGGGAATGAAAGTTAGAGGCTGAATTATGTTGTTCTTATCTATGTATCTATGGGCTGAGCTAAGGTTGAAACCGTACGTAGCGCCCACAATCAACAAGAAATATGTCCTTGTTTTTCTTTCTATTGGAATGACACCTGGCGAATGAAAATTAGGTCCCATTCATTACTTATCGTCTGGGAAGGGAGGGTCAGGGAATTTTCACGGGAGTGATGACATGGTTTAAGGGGATGCCGAGGGGAGATCAGTAGTCGCTAATAGAATATAAATATGGGATTCTGGAAAACTGATTGCCAATGAGGGGGGGGGGGAGGTGGGGGGAAGATCATTAGTATACCAGCCTGGGAGGGGGGGAGAGTCAGGTAAATTTCAATGTGCCAAAACTAAAATTTTTTCACTCCCCCTCCCCCTTAGTCTCTCTCGCAGCCGTTTTTAGTCTCGTCACGCAACGCTTCTCCCCACAAACGGCTGCTCACATTCGAACAACATTCCTTTCCCTTTGTTGTCTTTGCACCAATGAGATCGCTGACATTGTTTCTTATGCGACCAATCAGAGCACAGGAGACTGTAATCACTATCGTTATTCCCGCGTTTTCAAACTCTGCATTTCATCGTACGTAGTTTCTTGCTGGAGGAAACCCTGAAGGTTTTGCAAAGTGATCGTTCTTTTATTTGTTCCACCTCAGTTGAGACAAAAGAAAAAATTTATGTTTTTGGAAAAAGTTCTTTTGATTTTCCGGCGAATATTTGTTCCTGTCTGGATGTGAATGTGAGCTGCTATTCAGCGACCAGCGAGTTGTCAGTTTGTAAAGCTTGCTACCGACGATTGATCAAGTTCAAAAAGGCCTCTGTTCATCTTGAAGAGTTCAAAGATGAATTGAAGGGAATCTTCAAGGTTCGAGAACTTCCCAGAAAGAAGCGCTTATTGAGCGTTGAGAGCGACGGTGGAGAAATCCAAGCTTCGTGCCGTGGGAAATCCTCGAAATGTTTACAATTCGATCCGATCTATACGACTTGTACTTCTAATGCTACAGCCAATTCTAATATTTCTACCACGATCAGCCAAGAGGGACGTTATACTCCGGCAAGATTTCCTATTGGTTCTAATGGTGTATTGATTTAGATGCCTCAAAATTATCACTGGATAAACAAACACAAGAAAAACATGCTCAGGGGTATCAGAGCTAGATAAACAGTAAACAAAACATTTTTTTTGTTGCCTCATGGGAAATTGAATTCTGTAGTCCATAGCTTTTAAGAATTCACACTGTCTATTCAGTATGCCACTGCAGTGTTAAGTAGTCTATGAATAGTCTGGAACAACACAAATGTACAATATATGAGAGCCTAGTGTCAAGTATGTGCCAATGATGACAAACTGTTACAGCCAAAAAATGTCAAAACAGGACCCTGAAAAAGTCTGTTAGCCCAGATTTTAACCCAAGAAGTACCCAGGTGCTGCAACTACTGATATAAATGAAGTTGATATAAATGTCTTCATATGAATCTGATCTATTCAAAAGTCTGAAAGATTTGCAATCTCACTGAATAATGACTATTATTAAAAACTAGATCATTGGATAATGCAATTCAAGACTTTTTATTGGCTTAGCCATTACGGTATATCAGCCAATATACCATAATCTACAAATATGGCAAGCATACGTGTCAGCTTAAAATTAAAAGGGAGCTAAAGATTTAATAAAATTTAATAATTTAATTTAACGTTTTTATAAAAACAATTATTCCACTCGAGCTTGTTGGATATGAGATGATTATAGCCAACTACAAATCAAATACAATTTGATACTGGCAGCAGCACCAATGAAGAGATTCAATTTTCAAAGAATCAATTGGTCAATATAACCCATGGAATCTTTCATAGCATTCTTAATCAAACTTCAGACCATTATCATCAATTACTTTTCTCTATTACATGTACATGTATACAGTATTTTCTTCACAAGTGAAATGTAACTAATCTCAAACAGATGTTCCATCTTTTGTGACTTCACATGACAAAACTTTCAGTTGCTATGATAGAGTATGAGTAGCACACAATTTATGTCACTAATCAGACAATGAAATTGACCAGTAATCTGATTTAAAAATATGATGAATTTATTAGATCACTCATTTTCTTACCACAATTTAGGAGGGCCAAAGAAGCTGTACTGTTCTCCCCAACCCCCTCCCCCACAGTGATTTCCACCACTCTGTGAAAGGACTCCAAAATGTTATCCTTATTGGTTTCAGGAGTGCAGGAATGCAACATTTCAACAAGCACATGTTTTGAATCATTTCCAATAAACATTAAAGTAAAACATTAATGGTAGCATAAAGTAAACCACATTATCTTATAGTCTGGCAATAAATAAGTGTTCTTTCTGTTTTTTCCTGACTCTGTTTCAGTTCATCAGTAAGCCAGCCAAAATACAATTCCAGTTCCATGTCCTTACCCATATACTGCACAACATCAGCAACATTTGATTTATTTTGACTTTCCTTAATTTCTACTGCATTTTTCATGTTCAGAAGGTTGAAGTAAGACTCACAGAAGGCTTCCATTATCTTGTGATGTTCCCCAACACATCAAAAGGAAAATAGACAGCATTAATCTATAATGAAATTTCTAATAATAATAATAATAATAATAATATAATGAAAACTTTATTAATTTTAATAATTTAATAATAATAATACTAGTGTCATTCATTGCTAAGGAACATGCAGAAAGCTGTAGTCTCTAGCTCCTTTAACATTGTCAGGACTTTCAAGGTCCTATTGGACTGAGTTCTTCAAATGATGTTAGCTTCAAGCATAGGTTTTTAATAAGTTGATGGGACATTTATCTCCATTTTAGGGTCTAGGGGTCTACCATCTTAGAACTTTTAGGTTTTATTTGTGTCGGGACAGGTCCTGTCAGACTAAGTTCCCTAAATGACGTTAGTTTCAAGCATAGTTTTAATAGGTTGATGGGACATTTACTTCCTTTTAGGGTCTAGGGGTATAAAATTTTAAAAAGTTTAGCTTTTATCTATGTAGTAGTGACAATCAAATAGGCTACACCATGGCACCCAATATCAATTTTATTGGTAATCTGAAGCACTCAGAAGTGTATACTGCAATGATAATGTCTTGTATTTAGACACAACATTTTTACAGGTGATCATGTGTAATATAACACAGACAGAATAAAATAACGATAACCAAAATAAGACCACAGTGTAATACTAATACTGACTAAACTATTTACATTTTCTATTTACAATATTTACATTCTTGTCCTTTCCTCTATACTGCTTAATTTAAAACATACATGTAAAATAACATTTTGCTGCAGACTCGTTTTTATTGAAACACTTACCACTGCCTTACAACATGCGCTTCATCGACGGCAATGGCACAGAGTTTTTTGGCATGGAATACACAGAGTTCGTCAGCATAAATCTCCAGCGTTCGTTCCTTAACCACGCTTCAGGGGATCCGTAAACTAAGGAATATTCGCCGCTTTCGACACGAGTGCGTTTACCACCCTCAAGTGAACTTATGTTACCTGCTTTTAGCCCTAGCTCCCTCAAATGGGACACTTGGTCGTTCAAAAGGCTTTCCCCAATGGTGAGAAAACGACGACGATATCACCAGGCTCTTGTGAGGTAAGATCAAACACGAGTGGTAGTGCTTCATACAGGAGAGATTTCCCGAAACCAGTAGGAAGATTGACAAATACATCCTTTCTTTCCTCAACTATTTTCCTAATTCCAGTTTTTTGCTGCGCATTTAAACTAGGAATTCGAAATGTATTACTAACAACATTAAACGCTTCTTCAAAGGACGCCATTTTCAAAGCTTTGAACTCGAAGATGAAACAAACAATATGATTGGATAGACTACTTTGGCGCGTACAGTTCTCAACATATGTAACCCAAATAGTGATTGGTTGAAGTAGCGGAAAGGAATGTTGTTCGAATGTGAGCAGCCGTTTGTGGGGAGAAGCGTTGCGTGACGAGACTAAAAACGGCTGCGAGGGAGACTACCTCCCCCTTGGCAATAAAAGAATTTACCGGTCCTGGTTGGAGTTAATTTTTATCCGAAATTTGGAAAGGATTTTGTAAAGAAAAACACTCATTGCCCGTCCATTTTGTAGCAATGAAAATAATCTATCGCCAAAGGCGAATATAACAGACTCATGGCCGTATTTATCTTACGCGAGTAGATAAATTCTTGGATTGATTAGTGGTCATTAGTGACTTGGATTTCAATATTGTTTCTGCTCACTTCTAGCTTTACCGACATGTGGAATTTGGAATTTCAGGGTCACTGGTGAACTGAGAGGTTATCGACCTGAAGTAAAGATAGACAAGAAAGTATTATTTTGGAGTTCGTTTCGCGATGCACATACTTCCGGTGTGTGTTACAACGTTTCGATGGCATTCTAAGGGACTGCGTTAGCATTACAATGAAATTTCTTAAGCCCAAGGAGAGGTATCTACTGAAAATCTGAGTCGACGAACAACAACGTAACATGGGAACGAGGACCAAGAGACGATGAGCAGTGCTATATTAATTTCAGTTCGAGAAGTTTCGAAAAAAAACCGAATTCTCCAAGCAATCCCCAGTCAGCTGTATTTTCAATTGTGCTGAGTTGTTTATTTTTCACTTAGTTATTCATTGTTTTTTTGACAAAATTTTGCAATTCGAGGACTTTTTACGATCAAATCTGTTAATCATCATACCTCAAACCAAGCATTTCTTTTTGAGGCGATGGGGTAGACTGCTCGCGAGTTACCCTATAAAGACAAGTGACCTTTTTTTTTTTAATTATCGTTTAAGAGAATTGACACTATTTATCTCCCCGTATGGAGGAAGCGGGGAGGGGTTTGGAAGACTTTGCGAGAACCACGTGTTTTCCAGGGAAATGGAAGGGGATCATTTGTCGCTAAAAAAGTTTCAGGGGGGTGGGGGACATGAAAAAATGATCGTGCCAATGAGGGGATCATTCAACCACTACAGAACCTTATGGGAGGACCAGGTAAATTTTATTGTGACACAGCCAAAATTTTTCGACACCTCCTCTCCACCCCCCCCACCCCTCCTCCGTGGTTAATGAAAACCAATCCCTTATCGTATCTCATCACAACCATCAGCCTTTCAAAAAAAATTGACAGAGGTTTGTTTAATCACAAGAAGAGCCTTTGTGATTGATGGTATTTTATGCACGTTGTCGAAAAGCTTAGCCCAAAGGGGAAGTCGAGTTATGTTTCATTTGCAATTGGTTACAACTTCAAAGTCGATAAAGCATTGTCTGCGAGGAAGAACGATTCTCTTTGGAATCGAATCGACGTCAATTCAATTTTGTGTAACATCAGTCAAAGCAATGCCCTCAGCTGAAATGATAGTGATTTTGCATATATCTTTTGGGGCTAGCTACAAAAGAACCTAACGGGCTTTGGACCATATCAAGGTACATTACAGGCACAGAAAATGAAGGTAAAGCTAAAAATTTTTATGCATCTCATATTCACAACAAAATGATAGCTTTTACAGAATCAGGTATTATATTCAGACATTCCAACCGTCTGAAAAAGCCACATCAACCATCTCAGCGAACTTTGCAGAAACTCGACGCCGCGAGGTAATGAGGTTTTCATCTGTCTCGTGAGTCGTTCAGTTTTTTCGCAGTCGAAAACACCTTTCGAATAACAGTTTGCGATGCCATATAGATATCAAATAGGCACGACGCAGCCGGATAGGATGAAGGAAGGATACAGTGGTGCATGGGGTTAAAGTAGATCGCGCATGTTGAAGATGAAACATTCAGGCTATCTAAATGTAGTTTTCGTAGAGTCACAGGGTGGACGCAACCCCTGACTCAATCGATTACTTTTTTCTCGTCTTGTGTTTTCAGTCAACGGTTAAGTGCCAACACCCTTTGGCAGATCGATTTAAAAAAAATTTGGGGGCTCTTATCGGGGTTGAGTTCAAGAATATCAATAAAGCTTTGTACAAAAGGAAGTTAAGTTCAAATCATTTTTATTTGCTACGGTTGTATTCTCCCACTCTTCTGAAATATTAATTATTTTTGTTTTTCTGATTAACTGAAACATACTTTCTGTAATTTAAGTCGCTACGGTAGCGGACTCCTGGATATCCATGGCGTTATTTTCAACGATCTTGCGCCACTTTCAATAAATAACTCTTTTTTTCTATAAGGGGGGAGTCATAGGATTCAAATCAGAAGCGTCTCACTAAAGGCTTTACGAACCCCAAATCGATAGGAACAGCATGAAGGAGAGACGTGGGACAAAGACAAAATCAGCCTCATTGTTTCCCACTGGCGTCAGTTGCTACCAAAAGCCGAAGGGTCAAGGATACACAAACAGTGCTAAATTTTAACTCAATAATCCCATTTAATGGATGACAAAGGTATCTGCTTTCTATTAGATCTTTGTTTTCATAGATTAACAGGAAAATAAATGATCAAAGTCGATGTTTCTCATTGATTATTATAAATGATAGCTCGTGTCATTTGCATCATCCGGTGGTGGTCTGAGTGAATACCTTAATATCTGGAATACCTCCTCGTATATATATTCACAAATATGTTTAAAATGTATCTACAGCTTCGTTTTATCTCTGATTTATCCTGTAATCCTTCAGAGATGCATGAAATGTGAAATTCATAGAACAGCCCGCAATAGGCTTTTGCGAGACGATGTAGAGTTCAATAAAAGTAGGTAAGTGCATTATGCCTATGGAGGACATGAATGATTCCTTAACTCCCCTGCTGGCTGGTTTTACACAATGAAGCAAGAAAAGAATTTTCTCTTTCTAGCATTTCTTTGTTCCATTTCCATGAGCCTTGAGGCTAGATTTAAATTAAAAGGACATCAGACCACTTAATCTTGTAGAACCTCGCATGAAATAGCTTTTCACCGACTAGAAAAGATGTGAACGTGAAATGTTTAGTCTGGAAAACTGTGGAGCTCAAAGTTCTGTTGAACAAAGTGTGGTTGTCAAAAAGCCATCCTTGATACTAGTGTCACTGAAAGCTTTCTTGAATTTAAGTGGATTCCAAATCGCTTGTCTGTCCTCGATCTCGAAGCCGTCTAGAAACTCTTTGGAAAGATGTTCTTTCTTGGCGTCCATGTCTCTCTTGAGCAAAGGGCTGCTCATCCATGGGTCACCACGGCCGTTTTGGCCACAAAAAGGCTTCCCAGATATACGTGTATTTCTGTCTCTACCTTCAGGCTGAGATTTTCGTCGTCTTTGCCTGATACGGTTGGGGATGTGAGTATGTTTCTCAAACTCAAATTCTCCGTTATGAAAGAGAATACTGGTTTCTTGGCGCGAAGCTTCTCTCGGGCAGGAAATGGACTTTGAGCGTGGTCTCGTTTGTTTTTCTGACTTCTTTGAAGTAACAATTGCCCAAACTTTGCGTAAATCACATTTCATGTTGTCAGCTTTTGATCGCGATTACGGCAGTGAACTGACTCATGTAAACGAAGGAGGTCGCGTTTTGTATGTACCGCTTTGCACGTGACCTTAATCATTACTGCTTTTCTTAGATGTGACGTGCGGCAGGGGTCCTGTGCCGATAGATGTGAGCCACCTTAATTAATTTTAATTCAAGAAATGACGAACGCCGATAAAGTGATTTTTAGTCTGTTCCCCGTGAATTCAAATCACGAAAACTAGTCATTAAATAGCTGTCGAAAATGGGGAGTCAAAATGAGACTATATTTAAAAAGGGACCAAACTGGAAGCAGTACGGAGAGTATAATTATATAGGCCTGACCTTCGTGATGGTTCTATTTTCTGTGTAAATAAACCAAGATCGATTCCAACTGGTCCTTTATGCGCTCAAGGATCAAGGCATAACGATACATATTAACATACCAGTTGTCTCTATTGAATTGGCGATGATCCAGGTTTTGGTAGCGAATTTCAATAAGAGGTTCCTCACTGCACCTGTAGTTCAGGTGAACGAAGGAGCATTGATCTACATTTATAAGAGAGGTAATCCGCCTTCATCGGGTAAGGTCTAGCAAGGGATCAGTATTAATGTGTAATCTGGCCCACAGCTGGGCAGGGTGATCGAAAGGTTTTTAAGGGTGTATCCGATTGGCATCGTAGCATTAGGGTAAACTTATCCTTCAAGTGCTTGTTTTTCCTGATTCGTGCAAATTCACTTTAGCTCCTCATACGCGTGACCTTGGTGCAAAACGCCATGTAAAGATATAGTTACGTAATCAAGCGAATTATGTAACGGGTGTTTGCGTTAGAAGGCACGTGCATGACGAGAGTGCGCGAATTGGCGGGTAGTGGATAAGGATATTCACTCATAATCCCAGCCAGACATCTAGTTTATGAACTTTGGCGACACGTTAACTCTTTCACTGATCCCTAAGGATGACATCTGACTAACTTTCCCTTAAATTCTCGTTTGGTCATTCAACAGACAAGGGATATTGCGAGGTTCATCTTTGTGGGAAATGACTAGATATTGATTTTCAGATCCCGAGCGCGAAAAAAAAAAAAAAATTAAATAAGCTTGGATGAATCTTTCGTGACACAAGAAGTGTTTTTAATCAAAATGTCTGGCTGCCATAGCAGACTTTCCAAAATATGTAACTAGTAATTCTCTTCTGTTTGATTGAATTTTTATGTGCATTAGGTTATTTTATTATTTTATAGTATTGTAAAGCGCCACGTGAAGCTTCTGATGTGCGCGCTATATAAATATCATTATTATTGTTATTATTATTATTATTATTATTATTATTATTATTATTATTATAACATTAAATATAGCTTACCCAAGGTCATGCAAATTGGTGATGATCTTATTTAGAGATTATCATGATTTGGATGGAAATGACTAGCAAATATGGAATATAAGTTTCTGCATTTAATTCACACGATGCAAGATACACGAATTAATGCGTTTTACTTGTTGATCGAAAAATGTTCAACATTGTCATCGATGCTTGTATTGAGGCCATCTGCCTAACCTTTATCACTTGAAGGAATGTTTAGAGTTTACTTAGGCAAAAGAAATATTCAGCAACACAGAAGATTGGCAAAAAAAAAAAAAATAAATAACGTACAGTAGCTCAAAACTGTTGATTCACTAATAAACAGCGGTTCTTTAATGAATCGACGCTATCATATATGTTTTTAAAAAATTATCTTTGCTTACAAGCAGTGATCCTTGCTTTGACATCATTATACAATATGTTACGGAATTTTATTTCCAGTGGTTTGGAATCACCCTCGATTATGGCTTTATACCCCTATAACTCTACACTGAGCTCGATGCCACCAATTTGGTAAATAAGATGGCACTGAACCCTACATGATAGAGTTAGCCTATACTCAAAGCTGCTTGTGAAAAGGCTGCGTATCGATGAACAATTCATTTGATCTCAACCGTTACAAGAGACAAGTCGAAAATGATGGATGGACCAAGCTAAGTGGAGTCCAGTTCTCACAGTAGGAGTCCCATTTGTTGATCGCGAATATGAATGATTTCAAGCATGCAAATCTTGACAACGTAAGCTCTTCTTAAAACATCACAAAATTTGAGAAACCAAATACTCATCGGCTAAACGTATTCATTCAATCGCTATATAAATATTTTCACGTTTTGATGAACTCCATAGTCTAAATTACGTGTACTGTACCATTACACAGGCATGTCTTATAAACTGTCCAGCTTCAAAATTGACGTTTACACCGTCGTATCAGTGGTATCAACCTGCTCATAACCATTCCCAGTGGAACATTTTCTTAAATTTGTTATTCACAGCATGAAATTTTGAATTTACGGTTCCGTAAAGACGTCGTAAAGAAAGCGTTAAGATCCTCTTTACTTATCTTTACGAGCTTCTTTAGACTTTCGTAAAGAAAGTCTTTACGCGATGTAAACGGTTGAATATAAAGATCACGTAATGAGACTATAAACGGTTTCTTTACGCGTATTGTAAAAAATCGTAAAGCAAATGTTTACGATATTTTACGGTGATTGTAAAGTGTTTCGAAAGGCGTTTTCTTTTCCGTAAAGAAAACGCTATATATTTACGGATCTTTACGCAAATGCTAAAGATACGTAAATTCATCATTTCATGCTGTGATTTGCTAGCTCATCACGAACGTGGTATAATTTTGGAATCTTTGACTTATAAATTCTAAACAGAGGAGAGAGGAGTAGAGGTCAAAATACAGAACCCAGAAATTACACTCGTCTCTGCCAATAGTGTCGTCGTTAATTGAATGCGATCAATCCCTTGCATTTTATAGACGTACAGCTGTAATAATCAACTCAGAAAAAAGGGCGATGTTATATTTTCAATGATAACGAGATATACAGACCCCAAATTGGTGATTGACTCAAAAAGTGACATATGTTAGGCTGACCAGTTTTCTTGGTGCTGTTCAAGGCCAAAACGAACGAAAGGAAAAAAAAAAAACCAGATAAAATAAACATGATATTTAGAGATCCCAACTGGCCGGAGGTGGTCCAGTTGGCTACGAACAGAGCGCAGTAAAGGAGTTGAACTCGGGACAACCGAGAACAAATCCAGTTAGCGTACTCAAGTCGGTAATCGGAAAACCTTTACAAAGTACCTACTTAATGTTGAACCGGTGAGAGGTTGTATTGTTCTTTAAATTGACAATATCTGAGCAAGATAACAACGGAAAAAGTCTCTTTGAAGTGAAATGATTTGTATCTAGATATTCATATGTCGAAATCGGAAGAGAAGATTCAATAAATTTTAGACCATTAAAAATATGAAACTTAGGTGAGAATTCACGGCTTTGATATAATTGAAAATATGCCCATGGTAATTACAACAGACCGTCTTATGGAATATAATCAAAAATACAGTTGAAAGTCTCTGCTTATCAAAGCAAGGTTGGTGTTAAGTTTGATCGTATGAAAGGAAATTGAAATTACGAGTATAAACCCTTTTATTTACCTAAAACTTCACTAGAATGGAACAAGAAAAGTACAGATAGGCAGCTGCACAATGAAGACAAAGTAATAACTCAAAATCTATTTAAAAAAACTACTGTGGCTTGTCTATATTTTTAAAACATCACAATGAAAGAACTCGAATGAATTGAGAACGCTAAAATGCTGAAAACAACGAGTATGTATGCCTGAACAACCACACGGCAAAATCACTTAATCAGTTTCCCATAACAGTTTGATTCAGCATGGCACTATCAACTGTCGCGTTTGTCAAACGACTATTTACTTGTGTGATCCAAGTTTTCTCAAAACAGATAGCATTTATCTTAGAGAATCAACCAAAAAGAAAAATTCTCCTAGAAAAAGATTAAGATGGAGCCAATGAATTTATTTTAAGTTGTTGGGGATCACAATCAAACTTCCTTTGGCAAATTTTCGTTCCATTGAACACAAAGAAGTTGCCCCTCAATGAACGCGCGATAGTTCAGCGATTTAACGAACCACAGATTTTTGAAATTCAAAAAGTAAAAGTAAGAGCGCACGCGTATTTGTGAGAAGTAACATAGTTTAAACAATGGAATTCGAAAAGGTGCTGAGATGACTGGTTTGAAAATGAAGTCCCACAAACTAAACTTTCCTTGGAAATTCCTTCTGAAATCGGACCAAAAGCTGATGTGAAAAGATTGAATCTGAATAAAATTATGAAAAAAATTAAAATCTCGATAAAATTACCAATGAAGAGTAACACGATTAGGATCAACCCAAATTACTTCCACTGAAGATGCGACAGAAAGATAATCTAAAGCACTTTTCGATGCGACAATGGCGCGAACATGTGCACAATACAATATTATGTGATTTTAAAAACTGAGTTGATACTTTAAAATGGCCACCGTAAAGTACTTAAAAGCTGACGTTTCGAGCGTTAGCCTTTCGTCGCTCTGATGAAGGGCTAACGCCCCAAACGTCAGCTTTTAATCCTTTACGGTGGCCAATCTCGACATCATCAACTCAATTGTTAGAACCAAATTTCCTTGTTACCCCACCACGCAGCACCACAGTTTCTTTAGAAACTTACCCCCTTTTTTTCATGTGCACAATACAGTCAAGGTTTATTTTGAGGGTGGCAAAGAGTTGTATGTGACGCGTGATTTAGGTCAAAATGAATATGCCAAGCGTGAATTCTACAGAAAGGCGAGCATGAAAGGTGCTGAGGTGACAAGGCCCCAAACAAAACTTTCCTTAAGAATTGGTACTGAAATCGGACCAAGAGCTGAATTATAAAAGGTTAGCGACTGCTTTTCCTATGTATTCATTTACAAATAAAGAGCGTAACGATTAGGATCGACCCAAATTGCTTCCACTTATGATCCAAAAAAAAAGATAATCTGAGGCACTTTTTGATCCGAACATGCATAATCTGAACATATGCACGATACAGTCAAACTATATTCTGAGGGTGGTTTTACATGACGCGTAATTTAAGTGAAAATGAATATGCCGAAGCATGAACTCTACAAAAAGCACAGCGTATTCGTGAACCAGCGTGAGGCATGATTTGCCACCTGAAATATAAGTGACCCGTGAAATTTTTTATTTCCTCTCATGAAATTTCAAAATTTCCCTGAAACCTTGTACATGAGAATGGCGATTTGGACTATTTCCGTTTTCTATACGTAAATTGACTTTCTGTAATGCTTTTTTTTTTCCATGTAAACTAGACGCATATTTGCGTCCACTCGAGCTTTCTGTTAGAAAGAAGCTTTTTTTTTTTTAGCCTACATTTGTCTAAGTTTTTTAATGCGATCATTGGTTTATCCTGTAACTGTTTTCTATCTTGGTATGCCAGAGATGCGGGTTTCTCGCATATGTATACAGACAGCTGCAAACAGCTTTTGTTAGTTAGTATGAAGACCCTTTTCTGGGGTGGTGTGGCGAGGGAGGAGGTAGTGCCATATATCATTGGCTATTATTTCAATACTTGTTTGTAGATGCTACTTCCTCTTATTTATTAATTATTTTGCTTGTTTTTACTTGATTAAATTTTGTTTTGCGGGTTACAGGGTGAGTCATTTGCCAAATCGCCTGTGGTATGTTTTTCATATTAGTTTCCTTTGATTGATTGCAAACTGCTGATGCAGTCCAGCCAAAGTCTCCCGAAAAGTGTTGTGATGCGCATTTGATCATATCCAGATATTAATTTGCGCAATATAAGTATTAAATTATTATTATTTTTATTATTGGAGTGTAGGGGGCTCTGGATAGAGGTAGTACCTTTGTTGTCTGGCAGCTGCATCCTACTTGGTAGGGTGGACTGGCACACTGGTCCTCATCCATCTCCTAAATCTCTCTCGTGCTGGCTCCAAGCGCCACACCCCGGCACACCGCCTCAGCTGGCGGGCTAAACCACGTGAGGGGGTGATGTTTACACTGCATCACTACTACTTCAGGGTAGATGGGGCTCTTTAGCCGCGGTGAAGGCAACCCATCTAGGGGAGGGAAAACCCTGATTTCAAACCTCCACTGCTTTGTGGCTATACCTGATAGCAGGAAAAGCTTCAGGAGTAAACCTCGAGGTTAAATCCGGAGTGGAGCCCCTAAGGCGAAAGGCAGATGCACAGCACTACCTTCCGGCAGCTCCTGCAGTGAAACTGGCTCCAAATTGTAAAGGTTCACCCTTTCCCTTGGACTCAGCCAGCAGAACCGAGAGGGGGACACTGAAGTGTGGGCAACCCAGCGTTCCCATTCTAACCCGCCCAGGCTTTCAGCGCAAACTGGAGAGGTCACTCCAGCGGTTCTTTGCAAGATTCCGGCACAACACGGGATGAGGCAGTTCACCGGTTCTAAGCTCCTGACCGATTGGCGTAGGTTGGAGCGCCAGGGGTATCATCCGACGGTGGGAGAAGCCCTCGTAGCTTCACTGGGCAGCTACCGCCCGCCTCAAGCTGGGCAGCCCCCAGCCAGTAAGGTGCTGCCCCGCCATGGCTCGCCTGCTCTACTGGGTGCGTAGGGCTTAGGGGACCTTCCCCGACAAGCGAGTCACAACTTTGCACCAGGCAAAAAGAAAACATTAACGAAGACTCCAGCTCTTCGCATCGCAAGCTGGAACGTTCGTACTATGTGCCCTGGTCTCTCTGCTGATCTTAAACAGATAGACGACTCCCGCAAGACCGCCATCATCAACAAGGAACTGACACGGCTTAACATCGACGTTGCCTGTCTCCAGGAGACTCGGCTGGCCGACAGCGGCTCTCTTAGGGAATCTGACTACACCTTCTTTTGGCAAGGCTTGTCCCAGGACAAGCCGAGGCTGCATGGAGTAGGTTTTGCTGTGAGGAACTCGCTGCTCGCCACCACAGAAACGCCGATTGGAGGCAGCGAAAGAATCCTAGTCCTCCGCATGAAGACACCTACAGGGTTTGTCAACTTCATGTCTGTTTACGCCCCGACTCTCACATCCAGCACAGAAGCCAAAGATCAGTTTTACGAAGACCTGGAGGAAACAGTGTCCCAAATACCCCGCTCCGAAAGCGTATACCTGCTAGGTGACTTCAACGCACGCACTGGTTCCGACTGGCAAGCATGGCCCACCTGTCTCGGCCATTTCGGTGTTGGCAAGTTAAATGAGAATGGGCAGAGACTGTTGGAACTCTGCTGCAATCGTGGCCTCTGCATCACCAACACCTACTTCAAGTGCAAGGAGCTGCACAAAGTTTCTTGGAGACACCCCCGGTCACGCCACTGGCACCAGCTTGACCTTGTCATTACCAGGAGAGCTGACCTCAGCAGCGCCCTCCACACGCGAAGCTACCACAGCGCAGACTGTGACACAGATCACTCCCTTGTTGGCAGCAAGATAAGGCTGAAGCCTTGTAAGATACACCACGCCAAGACAAAGGGTCGCCCCCGCATCAACACCTGTGCTACTGCCGACGCAGCCAAGGCTCAGAGCTTCGTCGAGACGCTTCAGGAAAAACTTGCTAACCAGCCTACAACCGATGTCGCGGATGCCAAATGGTGTCACCTCCGGGATGCTATTTACGACTCGGCCATGTCTGCGTTCGGAAGAAAAGCACACAAGAATGCTGACTGGTTCGAGGCGCACTGGAAAGAAATGCAGCCAGTCACGGAAGCCAAAAGGATAGCCCTCCTGGCTTACAAGCAGAACCCTTGCCACAGCACACGCGACGCTCTGAGAGCAGCTAAGAGCAAGGCCCAGCAGACCGCCCGCCGCTGTGCCAACAAGTACTGGCAGACCCTGTGCGCCAAGATCCAGACAGCTGCCGACTGTGGTCACATTAGAGGGATGTATGAGGGGATAAAGACAGCTACTGGCCCTATGAGCATCAAGACAGCACCGCTCAAAGCAAAGTCTGGTGAAGTCATCACCGACCAGAGCAAGCAGCTGCAGCGCTGGGTCGAGCACTATCTCGAGCTCTACTCGACCCAGACCATCGTGACTGACGCTGCCCTTGATGCCTTGCCCAGATTACCAGTCATGGAGGAGCTTGACGAGATGCCCACACTGGAGGAGCTCAGCAAAGCCCTTGACAACCTTGCCTGCGGAAAGGCGCCAGGGAAGGACGGCATACCATCGGAAGTCCTAAAGCACAGCAAGCCTTCCATCCTCCAGCCGCTTCACGAGCTCCTCTGCCAATGCTGGGTGGAAGGGCACATCCCACAAGACATGAGAGATGCAAGTATAGTCACCATCTACAAAAACAAGGGTGACCGAAGCGATTGTAATAACTATCGCGGCATCTCGCTTCTCAGCACTGTAGGCAAAGTCTTTGCGCGTGTCACTCTAAGTCGTCTGCAGAGTCTTGCTTCACGAGTTTACCCAGAATCCCAATGTGGGTTCAGAGCCGCCAGGTCCACAGTGGACATGATCTTCTCCCTCCGCCAGCTACAGGAGAAGTGTCGTGAGCAGCAGCAACCATTGTTCCTCGCTTTCGTGGACCTGACCAAGGCCTTTGACTTGGTAAGTCGAAGCGGGCTCTTCCAGATACTTCAGAAGATCGGCTGCCCACCGAAACTCCTTGCCATCATCGCCGCCTTCCACGAGGACATGCAGAGCACCGTCTGCTTTGATGGAGCCACCTCGGATGCCTTCCCAGTCAGAAGTGGAGTAAAACAGGGCTGTGTTCTGGCACCAACTCTGTTCGGGATTTTCTTCTCGATGTTACTCCAGTATGCCTTTGCCGATTCTTCGGACGGTGTATACATTCGGACAAGGGCAGACGGCAAGCTCTTCAACATTGCCAGGCTCCGCGCCAAAACGAAGACCTTTGTTCTTAATTAAATACTACAAACCATATGGTAATTTTTTTTTAATTCATAAGCAAATGCGCTCTAAAACATGAAAATAAACAAAAGGTGACAAAGCATTTAACATTTAATAAAACTTTTACCAAGGCTTATTGAAATCACACTAATTAAAGTCACTATTTTCATTTGCCATTGGATTAGAAATGAATCGTTACCTTGACTATATTTGGCTGCTTTTGTTTTGTTAGGGTTGACACATTGGAGTACCTACTTAAATTATAGTAATGTTGCAATGATTTGCTACATGAGCCTCACTCTTGCAAGAACACATCAGTTTGTTACAAAAAAACTGTTACATATCGACTGGCACGATTTTCTATCTTTCTTACTGACTTTGACGAATTCTTTCACGACAGTTATACTTAAACGTCGTTATATTTAATAGTTTTTTTGCATTTACATAACGTTATAATTTAGATGACATGGGTTTACACGAAAGAATACGTGCGTAAAAAAATTCCCTAACCTATCTGCACTTGTTCCTTAACTTAAGGAACTTTTCAAACTTCGGGTTGGCATTCTGCTTTGTTCACAATCACGTCTACATCATGTACATACACGACGATATTATACTTTTCTCGATGAAAATTAGATAGCTGACTTGATATAGCATGTTTTTTGATGAAATGTTTGCTCATAAAGAGATCTCTCATGAGGTTCGCGGACCGATCCGTTCCGAAAACTCTCGATATCTTTTAGTGTGGGTCTACCGCAAATGCTGTGCGCATATTTTGTGCGTTTTCAGCGTACTATACGCAGTATCTGTACTTATTTTGCACCGTAAAAACTCTTCTTCGTCCATCATGCCACATTTTGCACCGTAAAAACTCTTCTTCGTCCACCATGCCACATGCTGACCAGTCAAAACGTCGCATAGGCGGCAGAGCCAAAACGTTGCACATGCGTGTTAATGACTTGAATGCGATTTGCAAATGAAAGAAAAAACAGCCAGAATTTAAACTCGGGTGTTTCTTTTGGAAAGACAACTAAATTGCAATCGCCCTACAGACCCGTGCAATTTTGCTGTCTTTTAAAAATTTTACTTCAGCTTCTTAACATAAAATTACACTCAAAATCATGTTATTACCTACACCTAAACCAATCATAATACTTACTAACTCATTCCAATTCCTTTAGAGCCTACATTGTAGACCTCCAGGAGTTTCCAAAAATAGTCTTAAATTCCGATGTTTGGCTTCATGTGCTGGTTAAAAACATGCTTGGGAGGATGTCCTACGGAGCTGGAGGCTTGTTAATTTGTTACACTGTTCGTGCTTTCCCCAATGAGTGTAACACCACCTAGCCTACCAATCCGCCTCAGCGTTTTCTTGACGCCAGCTCGAAATTCCCTTTTTCAAATGGAATATATAACTGGGTTAGTCCGTGAGCGTATGTAGAAGATACATCGCATAATTGGAATAATTTCAAGAGTAAATGTCTCCCTGTTTAATTGATACAGAGTGTTAGTTGTCCAGTCAGGAAGATAACAGAGTAAAAATACCGCGATGATAATGCAAACGTCGACCGCTGCTAAGCGATCTCTGAGCGTCAGTGTTTCAGTTTGTTCCCGTTCACTCAGGTTAGAACGTTCAAGGGATCCGACTTGAGCGGCTACCAAAAGATCAATCTGGAGTGCGTTTGCTGTTTTTAAGACTCACCAATTTAGGTAAAACGATTATCATGAAAGGCACAACAAAAAAAAGGCACATGTAGCAAAAACAAGAATCACTCGGAAACTTATTGCTGCCTTGCAAAATGGCACTTCTATATTGGGAAAAGAAGGATCCTGAAGTAAATAGAAAACGAGGTGAAATTTGGAGACCAGTCAGTGCCCATATCAAAAACTAATACCAAAACTCTTGATTTAGCTATGGAGCCATCGGATGTCAGAGGCGATTTTACAGTGGCGCTGTATCGCTCGTAGGAAACGGCAATCAAATGGAGAACCTACTCAAATAGAAATATCTTGCAACAGCAATATGAAGGGTACAATTCGTTTCGCCACACAACCACTTTTCTTGAGCTGCGCTTGCAATATGTTTAGTGAGTTCCCCAGGATTAAAAGGGGAAGGTCGGACGTAGCAAGTTTGGCGAGGAGAATGTATCGCATTTTATGGAACCTGCTTTCCATGAAAATCGTTTTTATGACCAGCAAGTTTCCAGGCAGATCGACAACGTCGATGAGGGCATGCAAACCCGCAAGGGTTTGTGAGTAAAAAACTTATTTTTTTTTATTTCCTTTATTCCTTTATTCTAAGGGCGTTAAACTTTACTTAACATGATCAACCACGAGCCACAAATAGCATGGCTAGTCTCGGCGGGCAGTGTGTGGACGCTAAAACATCTTACATAGATTTCGGTTCCTCAAAAGATTCAATAAATATACAAGATACAGAAATTAAATATTGGCTCATTGATTTAAAAGCAGAAATGACAGTATGAGATAAAAATACAGAAATAGAAGCACATGACAATAAATAGAAGAATACGGGAGTTATACACTACTATTAACTGGATTTAACCATGTTTGATTCAACACGGCACTATCAATTGTCGCTTTTTTCAAACGAGTCTTGACTTGTGGGATCCAAATTTCCCAAATCAGATGGTATTTATCCCACAAATCAAACGAAAAGAAATTTTTTCAAGAAAAAAGTTGAGATGGAGCAAACGAATTTACATTTGGTTGTTAGGGACCACAATCAAATTCCTTTGGCAAATTTCCGTTCCATTAAACACAAAGAAGTTGCCTCTCAGTGAGCGCACGATAATTCACTGATGTAACGAACCACGGTTTTCTAAATTCAGAGAGAAAAGTAAGAGCACACGCGTATTTGTACGAGATAACAAGGTCTAAACAATGGAATTCGAAATGGTGCTGAGGTGACAAGTTTGAAAATGAAGTTCTACCAACTAAACTTTCCTTAAAAAAGTTCTCTGCAAAAGTTGATGATCAAAGATAAAATCTTATTGGTTAAATGGTCTAAAATGTTCGACTACTTTTCCTGTGTAGTTTCCAAATGAAGAACAGTACGATTAGGATCGACCCAAATTACTTTCACTTGCTATGCAATAAAGTTAATCTAAAGCACTTTTCGATCCGACATGCACTAATGTAACATGTGCACAGTACAGTCAAGCTTTAATTAAAGAGTGACAAAAGGTTTTATGTGACGCCTGATTCAGTTTAAAATGAATATGCGAAGATGAATTCTATAGAACATTACAAGCAAGAACATTACAAGCAAATTTACACAACCCGCATATAGCATTAGCTAATCTTGGCGGGTATTAGTAATAAATAAATAAGTAAATACTACACATTGCAAGCTAAAAAACTTTCATTGCCACAATAAACTAAAGAGATTTTACTATAAACTAAAGAGATTTCATTACTACAATATTATTGGAGTTATAAGCCATGCATTAGTTCACTACATTATAAGCTAAAAGATACGTACAGTTGTCATACAAATTAAATACAATAAAATTACTAGTGAGTTAAAACAAGACATAATAATCAAATGCAGGCAGAGCAGACTGGAAAGCAGAGAGGAGAGAATTGTTATATACGGATGTGAGCGAAGTACTACAGTTATAATATTCAATAATCATTGGTATTGAATTTCAATATTAGTGAATGGGCGTCAACATAATAGTCCTCAACCGCAAGTATAGCCTGTCAAAAGCAACTTATGAATTTTCCTTTTAAATGCTCTTTTCGTGAGCTTACGTAAGACAGGGTTTAGACAGTTCCATAACCTCGTACCAAACGCAGAGAAAGACTTAAATTTCACATGCAATCTAGATTTCTGTACATGATAAAAATTCTCTTTTGAAGAAAAACGCGTGTTATATGTATGGACGTCAGATGAATTAATAAAAAGTTCGCGAATCTTCCTAAGTGTAGAGCTAGTAGAAACGTCATGCATTGTGGCAGAAATGGTTTCAGAATAGAGCCTATTAATGGGTAGGATACTCGAAGTTATAAAAAGAGGGATAGCAGAAGATATTTTGCTGGAGAAGAAAATCAATAGGAGTGCACGCCTTTGTAAGGTGACAATCTTTTTTAAATCACTCTCAGCTGCCTGGCCCCAAGCAGCTATACCGTAGAGCGTGTAGGAAAAAAATAAGCGAACGGTAAATTTGAAGAAGGGTATTTTAAGGTACATGATGTCTGAGCCTAGCAATTATACCGACTATTTTGCTTATCTTCGAAGCAATATAATCAATATGAGTCCAGGTTAAGTTCTTGTCAATTAGTACACCCAAAAATTTTACATAATCTTTGCTTTCAAGAAGTGTGAATCCATAGTTGTTGTTATCCGGAATTCTGATACATAGGTGATGATTAATTCTTTTTTGTGATGGCCTAAAAACGAAAAAATTTGATTTCTTCACGTTAATGGTTGGTTTATTAGCATTAAGCCAATCACAACATTTTTTAGCTCATTATTAACTACGGTTTCCAGGGATTTCAAGACCTTGTCAGCATTTAACAGGTTTGTGTCATCAGCAAAAAGATAAAAGCCAAGTTTATTACCACAAAGATGAATGTCGTTAATTTAAATCAAGAAAAGTAAGGGGCCTAACACAGATCCTTGTGGAACTCCAGTTACCGAGTTTTTCTTAGATAAAATATGGTCATTATGAATATGCGTTGTTTGCGTTCGATTACTTAAGTACGACGAGAACCACTCTTGTACAATACCTCCTATCCCATAATGGTGCAATTTATCAAGTAGAATAGAGTGATTGACAGTATCAAACGCTTTTTTAAAATCGAGAAAAATGCCACATGTGAACATTTTCTTGTCCATATTAGTTTGTAGTGTACTCACTATGTCCAAAATTGCATGCTGAGTGGAAAATTTCTCTCTGAAGCCATACTGGCCTTCAAATAATAGTTCATTATATTCGATGTATGATTTCAATCGGTTGTTCATAATTTTTTCAAAGATTTTATTGAAGACGGAGAGTAGTGAAATAGGACGGCAGTTGCAAGGGTCGGTCTCATCGTCGCCCTTGTATACCGGGATAACTTTTGCATGTTTTAGCTTGGAAGGATATTTTTCCACTTTGGACAGAGAGGTTGATAAGCTCAGCTAGTGGTGAAGTGAGTATGCTCTTTGCACATTTCAAAACACGAATAGGGCATGAATATAGTCCATAAGCCTTGTTTGGTGGTAAAAGCGAAATTTCTAGTTCGATATCTGAGGAAATGACTGGTTCAAAGAAAAAGGAAGTGGTGAAATTGATATTTGTTAAGTATTCGTTATAGTGATAATTACTATCTTGTACATTTGCCGCTAGCTTTTGGCCAACCGTAGAAAAGAAATCGTTTAGTAAGTTCGGCAATTCCGCTGGGTTACACGTCATACCATTCCCGTTTAGTCGTTTAAGGCCAACAATGGGTTTTGATTTTCTTTTGTTTCGGTTCAGTACGTCGTTGATTCCAAACCATGTTTTCTTCATATCGTTCTTATCTTGTGTGAAATATTTGTGATAATAGAGCTTTTTACGAAGAAGAATTAGAGATGTAATTTTGTTTCGATAGAGTTTGTATTTGTCGGTATCCCCTGAGGCGAATGGAGCGTTTTTAATTTTTATAGATTTGATTAGCCCTTTGGAAATCCACGGTTTTAAGGATTGCTTGAATTTTCGCTTTGATAGAGGTTTGAGCGGAGCATGTTTGTTTATCAGTTTGTTAAGTCTGTTATACATTTTTGAAAAAGCGATATCGATATTTCCATTTGTACTTTGAAGAATCGATTCCCAGCCGACTTGCGCTAATTCAGAGTTATAATCCTCTTCTGAAAACCTAGAGAAGTCACGCACCATGGTCTTTTTAGGGAAATTTGTTTCACAGGAGAATTCAGTCAAGCAGAATTGACAGTAGTGGTCGCTTATGTCTCAGATAATGTTGCCACTTGTGATTCTTCCACAATTTTTATCTACAAATGATGTTGTCAATTAGAGTGGCCGAGTTGCTGTATACTCTAGTTGGTTTATCAATCGTTGGAATGAACGAGTAGCTTTGTAAGGTGAGTAAGAACTCTTTAGTGAAATTACAGGTCTCGGCATTGAGGAGATTTATGTTGAAATCACCTATTATGTAAACTGTCTTATCGGACTGGCTGAATCTCTCGAGGGCTTCATCAAAATATGCCTGAAAGCTGTCTGGAGAATTGCGCTGTCTATAGATTGTTCCACAGATAATATTGCTTTTCTTTTCAAAGAGAAACTCTACCCAGAGAGCTTGGAAGGTGTTGGTTGACGTTTTCTCTGTTATCTTATACTTAAATTTGCCACCAATGTACATACCAACACCTCCGGCGGAAAGAGGTGATGGAACGAATTCAAATTTATAACCTGGCAGAGATGGTAAATGATCTGGTAAATCAAAATTTGTAATTTTAGTCTCAGTTATCCCTATAACACTGAAATAATACTCCAGTTCGTTTAAAAGATGAGTTTCTAAATTTTCAAAATTTCGTTTCAAGCTTCTGACATTGTTAAGAAGTAAAGAAAACTTCGGAATTCCAGTTCTGGTACCGACATTCAAGCCTTTTTTCATGACATGAAAACTGTGTGGAGAATAATGTTGGCTTCGTATTTTTAAATTAGGGAGGTTAAAATCGGGGTTGATATTGCTATCTGTGTTTAGGCTAAATAAGTCAAGCTCATGGAAACTAGTGAGTTTTTCGAGGTACTTCTTAGTTGGAAGGGAGCTAGGTATAAGGTTATTGAATTGGCCATGGATCGGGATAAAGTTTATACCAAAATAAGGGAGTTCTTTGAGAAGTAGTCTCGCTGTATTGTTAGAGCTCTTAACAGACATATTTTAGGTAAATTTCATATACTTATATTATCGTAGAAGTTTCTGTAGATCCTCGACATCCTTGATCTTCAGCACGCGGGAATCCCGGTCTTTGCGAAGATAAACACACGAATTCTTAGCCCAACAGAATTCAAAGTGATAATCAGTTTTAAATTTTTTTGCATCGGAGAAGACATTCTGCATTTTGAGTGTGAGATGGTCGAAAAGTCGAACAGAGGATAAGGACGTTCGGTCAGGCAGACGAAGGTTAATAGGATTTGGTTTACAAGCATCTTTCCGTCGAGCCATAACCGCCTTCTTTGCTAGTCTCCTTTTAAACTTGCATATGATTGGCTTCGGCAAATTCCCGGCACTTCTGAGTGGCAATCGATGCGTTATGTCTATGTCTTGTAAGGTAATATTCGTTCCCATCTCGGCAAACAATTTAGCACATAATTTGCTCGTAACTTCTGCCGTTTCCTGACTATTGAGTTCAGGTACTCCTACATACAATCTTGATGTTGTACTGGAAGCTGTATTCCTCGATGGCATCAATCGCCTTTCCTACTACTGCAAACCGCAAAAAGCGGAAAGTTTGCTCATTTCTCATGTTTTTGTGCGGTGGACGCAAAGAATTTTACAAATATTTACAACACACGTGCACAGTCATTGTTCTCTTGGGTTTAGTGACGTTACCGTCGTGGTTTTCTTTAATTAACTCCCTTTCTATAAGGGTCCGCTCCCAGGCTACGCAGCTAAAAGCCTGGTTAACAAAGATTGATTGATAAGAAATTACGGTGTTTGCATAGAAGGAATAGAGGGTTTAATCAAAGATTCCTTATCAGTCCAAAACATATATTTGAATATTTCCCACGAAGTAGAATTCAATAAAAGGTGATCAAGCACAAAACATCGGAGGTAGGTGCATCACGTCTATGGAGGACATGAATGATTTCTTAACTCCCCTGCTGGCTGGTTTTACACAATGAAGCGAGAAAATAATTTTCTTTCTCTCGCATTTCTTTGTTCCATTTCCGTGAGCCTTGAGGCTAGATTTAAATTAAAAGGACATCAGACCATGCAATATTGTAAAACATCTCATTAAATAGCTTTTCACTGACTAGAAAATCTGTGAACCCGCAACGTTTAGTCTGGAAACCTGTGGAGCTCAAAGTTCTGTTGAACAAAGTGTGGTCGTCAAAAAACCATCGTTTATCCTAGTGTCACTGAAAGCTTTCTTGAATTTAAGTGGATTCCAAATCGCTTGTTTGTCCTCGATCTCGAAGCCATCTAGAAAATCTTTGGAAAGATGTTCTTTATTGGCGTCCACGTCTCTCTTGAGCAAAGGGCTGTTCATCCATGGGTCACCACGGCCTTTTTGGCTACAAAAAGGCTTCCCAGATAAACGTGTATTTCTGTCTCTACCTTCAGGCTGAGATTTTGGCCGTCTTTGCCTTATACGGTTGGGGATGTGAGTCTGTTTCCCAAACTCAAATTCTCCGTTTTGAAAGAGAAAACTGGTTTCTTGGCGCGAAGCTTCTCTCGGGCAGGAAATGGACTTTGAGCGTGGTCTCGTTTGTTTTTCTGACTTCTTTGAAGTAACAATTGCCCAAACTTTGCGTAAATCACTTTTCATGTTGTCAGCTTTTGATCACGACTACGGCAGTGAACTGACTCATGTAAACGAAGGAGGTCGCGTTTTGTATGTACCGCTTTGCACGTAACCTTAATCATTACCGCTTTTCCGGCTTAGATTTGACGTGCAGCAGGGGTCATGTGCCAATAGATGTGAGCCATCTTAATTAATTAATTTTCACTCAAGACATGATGAATGCCGATAAAATGATTTTTAGTCTGTTCCCCGTGAATTCAAATTACGAAAACAAGTCATTAAATAGCTGTCGAAAATGGGGAGTCAAAATGAGACTATATTAAAAAAGGGACCAAACTGGAAGCCGTACTGAGAGTATAAATATATAGGCCAGACTTTCGTGATGGCTCTATTTTCTGTGCAAATACACCAAGATCGATTCCAACTGGTCCTTTATGCGTTCAAGGATCAAGGCATAACGATACATATTAACATACCAGTTGTCTCTATTGAATTGGCGATGATTCAAGTTTTGGTAGCGACTTTCAATAAGAGGTTCCTCACTGCACCTGTAGTTCAAGTGAACCAAGGAGCATTGATCTACATTTATTAGAGAGGTAATCCGCCTTCATCGGGTCAGGTCTACCAAGGGATCAGTGTTTAATCTATAGTCTGGCCCACAACGGGGCAGGGTGAGCGAAAGGTTTTTAAGGGTCTATCCGATTGGCATCGTAGCATTAGGGTTAACTTATCCTTCAAGTGCTTGTTTTTCCTGATTCGTGCAAATTCACTTTAGCTCCTCATACGCGTGACTTCGGTGCAAAACGCTAACTTAAGATATAGTTACGTAATGAAGCGAATTATGTAACGGGTGTTTGCGTTAGAAGGCACGTGCATGACGAGAGTGTGCTGTGTGGCGGGTTGTGGAAGGATATTCACTCATAATCCTAGCCAGACAACTAATTCATGAACTTTGGCGACACGTTAACTCTTTCACTGATCCCTAAGGATGACACCTGACCAATTTTTCCCCTATATTCTCGTCTTGCTATTCAAGAGACAAGTGATATTCGTAGATCCATCTTTGTAGGAAATGACTAGATATCGATTTTCAGATCCCGAGTGCGGAAAAAAAAAAAAGTGAAATAAGCTTAGATGAATCTTTCGTGACACAAGAAGTGTTTTAAATCAAAACGTCTGGCTGCCATAGCAGACCTTTGTGTGATAACATTAATTGTAGTTTACCCAAGGTCATGCAAATTGGCGATGATTTTATTCAGAGATTATATTTCGATGGAAATTAAGAGTAAACATATAATACAAGTTTTTGCACTGAAGTCACACGATGCAAGATACCCGTTTTGAGCATAGATTGAAAAATGTTCAACATTGTCATCGGTGCTTGTATTGAGGCCATCTGCCTAACCTTTATCACTTGAAGGAATGTTTAGAATTTGCTTAGGCAAAAGAAATATTCAACAACACAGAAGATAGGCAAAAAAAAACTTAAGGTAGCTCGAAACTGTTAATTCATTAATAAACAGCAGCTCTTTGATGAATGGACGCTATCATATATGTTTTTAAAAAATTATCTTTGCTTACAAGCAGTGATCATTGCGTTGACATTATTATACAATATGTTGCGGAATTTTATCACAGTGGCTTGGAATCACCCTCGATTATGGCTTTATATGCCTATAACTCTACACTGAGCTCGATGCCACCAATTTGGTAGATAAGATGGCACTGAACCCTTCGCGATTGAGTTAGCCTACTCAAAGCTGCTTGTGAAAAGGCTGCGTATCGATGAACAATTCATTTGATCTCAACCGTTACAAGTGACAAGTCGAAAATGATGGATGGACCAAGCCAAGTGGAGTCCAGTTCTCCCAGCAGGAGTCCGATTTGTTGATCGCGAAGATGATTTCAAGTATGCAAATCTTGACAACGTAAGCTCTTCTGAAAACATCACAAAATTTGAGAAACCACGCATTCATTCAATCGCAATATAAATATTTTCACGTTTTGATGAACTCCATAGTCTAAATGACGTGTACTGTACCATTACACAGGCATGTCTTGTAAACTGTCCAGCTTCAAAATTGACGTTTACACCGTCGTATCAGTGGTATCAACCTGCTCATAACCATTCCCAGTGGAAAATTTTGTTAAATTTTTATTTGCTAGCTCATCACGAACGCGGTATAATTTTGGAATCTTTGAACTTATAAATTCTAAACAGAGGAGACAGAAGTAGAGGTCACAATACAGAACCCAGAAATTACACTCGTCTCTGCCTGGTTAGCTCAATTGGGAGAGCGCCGGACTGCTGTGCGGGAGGTCGAGAGTTCAATACCGGCCGGACCAACACTCAGGGTCTTAAAATTAACTGAGAAGAATATGCTTCCTTTCTCAACATCAAGAAATGGTTAGATATTCTAGTCTTCTCGGATAGGGACGAATAAATGGAGGTCCCGTCTCCTGCAGGGTTGGGGTAGGAGACGTTAATTTCCCACGCACGAGATTACTGTGTGATGGATGTCCTCCCCTGGGGTGGGATGGGTGGGAAAAGGTGAGGTCGTTACATGGACTAAAGCGGCTGCCAGAGGCGCCTGATAATGCTGACGTCCGATCTCAACCTTAGTAAAAAATTATTGTAAGCGCATTGAGATTCTTAAATGCGTATTAAGAACGTTCATTACATTACATTACAATAGTGTCGTCGTTAATTGAATGCGATCAATCCCTCGCATTTTATAGACGTACAGCTGTAATAATCAACTCAGAAAAAAGGTTGATGTTATATTTTCAATGATAACGAGATATACAGACCCTAAATTGGTGAATGACGTATTAAGTGATATATGCTAGGCTGACCAATTTTCTTGGTGCTCTTCAAGGCCAAAATAAAACAAGATAAAATAAACATGGTATTTAGAGATCCCAACTGGGACAACCGAGATCAAATCCAGTTAGTATCAGAGTCGGGAGGGCTTGAACCTCGGACCACCGGCCAAGTGATCTAAACTATTTGCTACACTGCCTCTACTAGCCACCCAATAATAAGATCCATCTTTTTTCCCCTTCGCGCCGAGTGATGAATTACGTATGATGTTAACAATGAAAAATCCAACCAAGTGGCACTGCACCACGTTTTTTGTGATATTGCCTGGCTTCCATGGATGTCCGAGGAAATCATAAGTATGAACATGGGTAAAACACGCGTAAAGAAAACGCCTGAGCTTGGATTAAAAATTCTTACCACTCATTTTCTTTTTGTCTTAATGTGCGTGGGTAAACGCTAAAGGCAAATTTTTTCGGCTCTCTCACAATTCCGCATTTTATCACTTTTTTTTTTTTTTCACGTCGAGTATTATTGAGTCATTTGACAGGAAAAAAGAAAACGGTTATAACTGATTCCTAATACGAAAATAATGGTGTTTCTCTCGCCTTCTTGCAGTCATTGATCAATTTAGTTTATGCAATAACCGAGAGCACTAGTGCTTTCCATTTACATGTTTGGTTTGAAATTTGCCAAATTTTGATTTTTGAAGCACTTTTTACAAATTAAGATAAAAAAAAAAATGTTTCTTCTCAAAATGGGAAGAGAAATTTTCTCTACAAGTAACATGACAGTAGTAATCAAGTTATTCTTCAATCGGAGAAAGGCATCTCTTAAGATTCTTTTAAATCCTTTAGAACCTAGACCTCCAGCGGTTTCCCCGAATAGTATCATATCCCGATCTTTGGCTACCTGTGCTGGTTAAAAACCTGCTTGGGAGGGTGTCCTGTAGGGGCTTGCATGATCATGAGTTGTTAAGCTTGCTACAACAATCGCGTTGTTCCTAGCGAACGTAGCACCACATAGTCTACCAATCCGGAACAGCATTCTCTTGACGCTAACTCGAAATTCCCTTTTGCGAATAGAATAAATAACTGGGTTAGTCAGGGCGCTAGCATAGAAGACAAATCGCGTAATTGGAATAATTTCAAGGGGAAATGTCTCCCTTTTTAAATGATACAGAGTGTTAGTTGTCCACTCGGGAAGATAACAGAGTAAAAATGCCGCGATGATAATGCAAACGTCGATTGCTGCCTTGCAATCTCTGATCCTTCGTGTTTCAATTTGTTCCCGTTCAGTCAGGTTAGACCGTTCAAGGGATCCGAGTTGAGCGGCTGCCACAAGGTCAGTCTGAAGTGCGTTTGCTGTTTTAAAGACTCTCCAATTTAGGTAAACGATTATCGTGAAAGGCACAACAAACAAGGCGCATGAGGCAAAAACAAGAATCACCAGGGACCCTATTGCTGCCTTGCAAAATGGCACTTCTATATTGAAAACAAATAGGAGGGATCCCGAATTAAACAAGAAAAGAGCTGAAGTTAGGAGACCAGGTAGTGCCCATATCAACACTATCACCACAACTCTTGATGTAGTTACGGAGCCATCGTATGTCAAAGGCGATTTTACAA
This sequence comes from Stylophora pistillata, assembly GCF_964205215.1. Classification (NCBI taxonomy): domain Eukaryota; kingdom Metazoa; phylum Cnidaria; class Anthozoa; order Scleractinia; family Pocilloporidae; genus Stylophora; species Stylophora pistillata. Next base: position 24,239,969 of record NC_142529.1, read on the forward strand.
TGGCGCTGTATCGCTCATAGGACACGGCAATGAAATGGAGAACCGTATTTAAATAGAAATATCTTGTAGCAGCAATATGAAGGGTACATATCATTTCGCCATACAACCACCTTTCGTGAGATGCGCTTACAATGTTTAGTGAATTCCCGAGGATTAAAAAAAGAAAGTCTGACGTTGCAAGGCTAGCAAGGAGAATGTATCGCATTGTACGAAACCTGCTTTCCATGAAAATCGTTGTTATTACTAGTAAATTTCCAGGCAGACCGACAACGTCGATTAGAATGTGCAAACCCGTAAGAGTTTGTGAGTAAATCATGTTTTGCGACGATAGGTTTTCGCGCCCAAACAGAACTTTCGCAGAGGGTACAACAAGAACGGGAACTCGTCACGATTCCCTGGTACAAGCGACCTCTTCAAGTGAACTTTTACAGACCTGAGGATGAGAAAACCTTTTAGTTTCATAATAAACATTATTGTAGGTCAGGCCAACGACTGACATGACTACTAGCGTACTCAAGTTGGTAATCGGAAAAACTTTACAAAGTACGTACTTAAATGTTGAACCGGTGTGAGGTTGTATTGTTATTTAAATTGACAATATCTGAGTAAGATAACAACGAAAAAGCTCTCTTTGAAGTGAATTCATTTGTATCTAAATATTCATATGTCGAAATCGGAAGAGAAGATTCAATGAACTTTAGACCATTAAAAATAGGAAACTTAGGTGAGAATTCACGGCTTTGATATAATTGAAAATATGCCCATGGTAATTACAACAGAGCGTCTTATAGATTATAATCAAAAATGCAGTTGAAAGTCTCTGCTTATCAAAGCAAGGTTGGTGTTAAGTTTGATCGTATGAAAGTAAATTGAAGTCACGAGTATAAACCCTTTTATTTACCTAAAGTTTCACTAGAATGGAACAAGAAAAGTACAGATAGGCAGCTGCACAATGAAGAAAAGGTAACAATTCAAAATCCATTTCAAAAAACTACTGTGGCTATTCTATATTTTTAAAACATCACAATGAAAGAACTCGCTTGAATTCAGAACGCTAAAATGCTGAAAACAATGAGTAAATATACCTGAAAAACTACGCGGCAAAATTACTAAATCAGTTTCCCGTAACAGTTTGATTCAGCATGGCGCTATCAGCTGTCACGTTTTTCAAACGACTATTGACTTGTGTGATCCAGGTTTTCTCAAAACAGATGGTATTTATCTTAGAGAATCAACCAAAAAGAAAAAACAGCCACAATTTCAACTCGAACATTTCTTTTGGAAAGACAGCAAAATTGCACTCGCCCTACGGACCCGTGCAATTTTGCTGTCCTTCAAAACTTTTACCTCTGCTTTTTAACATAAAATTACACTCAAAATAATGTTATTACCAATACTTAAACCAATCACTGATACTCAATCTCTCAAAACCCGTTCTAAATCCTTTAGAGCCTACATTGTAGACCTCCAGGAGTTTCCAAAAATAGTCTTAAATCCCGAATTTTGGCTTTATGTGCTGGTTAAAAACATGCTTGGCAGGATGTCTAATGGAAGCTTGCTAATTTGTTACAATAATCGTGCTTTCCCTAATGAGTGTAACACCACCTAGTCTACCAATCCGCCTCAGCGTTTTCTTGACGCCAGCTCGAAATTCCCTTTTTCGAATGGAATATATAACTGGGTTAGTCAGTGAGCTTGCGTGGAAGATACATCGTCAGGAAGATAACAGAGTAAAAATGCCGCGATGATAATGCAAACGTCGACTGCTGCCAAGCGATCTCTGAGCCTCCGTGTTTCAATTTGTTCCCGTTCACTCAGGTTACAACGTTCAAGGGATCCTAGTTGAGCGGCTGCCACAATGCAAGGTCAATCTGAAGTGCGTTTGCTTTTCTTTAAGACTCGCCAATTTAGGTAAACGATTTTTATGAAAGACACAACAAAAAAGGCGCATGTGGCAAAAGCAAGAATCACTAGGGACCCTATTGCTGCTAAATGGGCTTCTACACTGGAAAAAAGGATCCTGAATTAAATGAAAAACGAGTTGAAATTTGGAGATCAGGCAGTGCCCATAGCAAAACTAAAATAACAAAACTCTTAATTTAGTTATGGAACCATCGTATGTCAGAGGCGATTTTAAAATGGCGCTGTATCGCTCGTAGGACACGGCAATCAAATGGAGAACCGTACTCAAATAGAGATATCTTGAAAGGCGTGCTCTCAGTCGAGATAAAAAGAGAAAGAAAAGATTATCTAGAGCACATTTCTATCCAACAATAGTGCGAACATGCGCACAATACAGTCAAGCTTTATTTTGAGCGTGGTAAAGGGTTATATGGACGCGTGTTTTAGGTCAAAATGAATATGCGACGCGTGAATCAGTCTACAGAAAGCCGAGCGTGATTCGTGAACCAGCGTGAGGCGTGATTTGCCACCTGAAATATAAGTAACCCGTGAATTTTTTTCTTTCCTTTTGTGAAATTTCAAGATTTCCCTGAAACCTTGTACCAACAGAGAGAGATTCGAAGTTTTTCCCTTTTATATACGTGAAGTGTGAGGTTTTCTAGAATTCTTGCGAGGATCAGGACTCCATTCCCGTTCAAATTTCGTCTGTTTTGACTTTCTTGATGCTTTTCGCCTGCAAATTATTTGTAATAAATAACATCATTTCTCATGCAATTTTTTCGTAAATTTTTTAAAACACTTATAATTTTTTCAAAGGCTACAGTTGCACTCGCGCTACGGGCGTGTGCATTTTCAATGTCTTTAAAAAATTTTTAGTCGTGTTTATTAACACCAAAATTGCCCTCAAAATCATGTCATTACAAAGTATGCTTGAAACAATTTAATACTCAATTATACTTCATATAATAAATTACATATTCTTCTTTTACTGTCGGAAAAAAAAAATCTTATCAACTTGGGGATTTCGCTTGACCTTTATCACCAATTTCGGTTAAAAACTTACATTTTACTTACGAGTCTCGCGATATTCTCAAGTCAATTAGCTTGTTTTATTATTATTATTACTATTATTACAATTATTATTATTATTATCATTATCATCATTATTATTATTATTATTATTATTATTATCATTATCGTTAGGGACAGTTTGCCCCTTCGGTCCCCCCTTAGCGACCATGTGCTCAAATCGTTGTGCGTTGTATAAGGTTGGCCTCTTTTGTCTTTTGATGTTGATGTTCGGTTTAGCTCGGAGATGGCCAAAAATATGTAAGTTGTCGCTTTGCGTGTTATTATTTTTCTTGTAATTCCATATTTCAGTTTCGATTCTAGCTTTCTGTTTTATGTAATTTGTAGCTGTACCGGATGATAAGATCGCGTTCAGATTCAGTTAAACATCTCCGGCTCACAACATTTATTCTGAGATTATCTTCAGCAATTGATATTATCAAAACTGTTCCGAAACTGAATATGGAACACAACTTTGAATTAGAATTTAAAAAAAAAAAAAATGAAAAAAAAAAAAAAAAAAAAAAAAACCGGCGTCATCCCTCACGTTCTCCAAACAGCGAAAAGTTTGCTCATTTCTCATTGTTTTATTGCGATGGACGCAAAAAAATTTACAAATATTTACAACGCACGTGCACAGCCGTTATTCTGCTCATTAAATTAACCTTAGGTTTAGTGACGTTGCAGTCGTGGTTTTCTTTAATTAACTCCCTTTCAATAAGGGTCCGCTCTTAGGCTACGTAGCTAAAAGCATGGTTAACAAAGATGAATTGATAAGAAATTATATTGTTTGGATAGAGGAAATGGAGGGTTTAATCAAAGATTCCTTATTAGTCCAAAACATCTATTTAAATATTTCCCACGAACGGAATTTTTTTAATCGGATCTTGTTTGGAGAGTAGAAGATAGTTAGAAAGTGTCCTCGTAAGTAAATGAAAGAACAAAGCTTACCGCAGGACAAGCTTAGAGACGCATTTCAAGCCGACATCTGGAAAAGACGCGGTTTTTTTTAATAAAAATTTCTCCAAAGTCATTGAGTAACATGAAAAATATTAGAAAACCGCAAAGGCATCTAGCTATTTTGTGAATCATTTATGGACGAGCGGATCTTTCGAGGTCATTATGTCAAGGGCTTTATGAAACATTTACAAATCGGCATTTAGATTGCAGCTATGCATAAGTCGTAACAACTGCGAAAATTTGAGGGAAAATTCCTAAAATCAACTGTACAAAACTTTATGTCAACATGATATTCCCTCAACATGCATATTCACTATGCAGCTAATTGTTCTCCATACACTCCATACACCCTCTTAAATTCCTCAGACGAAAATAAAGAAAAAAGCAAGATGTATCATTCACTAGCGGATCGTGTGCTTTTTTCTCGTAACTTTTATTGGTTACTGTAAAAGAGATTGAATGTTGGTCGTTCTGGGGGATAAATGGCTAATTCCTTTTATTTTGTAAATTATGTGAATTTCTTCCTCGCGTGTGGCTTCTTACAGTCGGTACTTCTTATTATGACATTTAACGCAAGGTTTTTAAGCAGATTTTGAGCTGTTTAACATCTGCTAATCGCAGCTTACACTTTAGCTTTTTTCAGACATTTAGTCAGTAACATCGTTACTTTTTCTCGTTTTATTTCGCGTTGTTCTTTCAATACAGCGCTTTTGGTCTCATTTCAAACCTTAGAGCCTATTCCTCCATTTCCTTTCAATCAAAAATAGTGCCAAATGCCTCCTTAAAATCTCGTGAAGTGCTTACGTAAGAGGAGATTAATCCAGCCTCAAACGCCGGCTCTTTTCCAATTAAGTCTAATTAACTGTTCTGAGAAGAACTCTTTTGAAAAGAATTTCTAATTGAGATAACAGGCCGGGAAGTTATAAGCAACAGAAATTTTCACTTTCGGACGACGATGTTGAATCATTCGTTTATCATTTTCCATCAAAATTACCATTTTTTGGCGACGGGCGGTTTCCTATATCGTCACAGACCACAGGAAATAACAGGAAAAAAAAGGAAGAAAAACTAAAATATACCGGATCCACAATATCAACTTGAGATAAAATTGTCAAATTATCTCCGTCTGTCCTCTATAAACAAGGAAAATGCTTTTCCGTCATTTGCTGACACGGAAATTTTTTCAAACAATTAAAAGAGGTGAAGGTTTTTTGTCATGATTGTTTTTCTAGAATTTACCTCTCAAATGGAGAGAAATGTAAAGCAAACAACTTTTAAAGTGTGCAAACATGTTTTCTATTTTTGTTTTAATTTCTAAAACGGTCAATTAAAATGAAACGAAGTTTTTGAACGTTGTTAAATGGTGCCAAAATTGTCTAGAACTTCGAAAAAGAAAAGGTTATTTATAATTGTAATAGCTTCTGGTAATAATGAAAACATCAGAAATGAACCATTATCATTTGTTTTACCACGTAGTCACTTCCGCTGTGAATTGCGACCTTTCGCCTGAACAGTGCAGTAACCAATCGTTGTCATCTTATGAAGAAAATTGACAGTCGAAACAGCTCTCACCCGGTGAGATGCAGGCTGCATCGGGAAGACTATATCCTAAACAAACGATAACACTTCATTGTCGAAAAACTAGTTACCTTGTTTTTGACCGTTGGCCAACGCATAAAAATACATTTCCTGATCTTGTACCGTCGTAGAGCTAGAGCAAAAAGGTATCATTTCTTACTTTGTCAAAGATGGTATTTTTAAGCGAAAAATCCTACCTTTGATTCACGTGTACGATACACACACTCTTCAACTCACACCTTATGTAATATTGAAGTATGTGTTAAGTAAGTAGAGAGTGGACATGGTTAATGGTGGACTTAACGAAGTACAAATATTCCCATCAAAAAATGCTCGAGATTAACAGAGAGATCCTTGATTATAACGTTCATTGCATGCCAACCAGGTAAGATGAAGAATTAAGGATTTATATATATGTCGGCATACATATTCTAAGCGAAAAAGGAGTTTGGAAACTTGTTACTGTATGACACTCAAAACTCTGTCGGTTCACTTTTTAAAGGAGTAGTTCATCAGATACAATGTAGTTAATGCCGCAAAGTGTAGTTAATGCCGCAAAGTGAAATTTCAGTAATAACGTCGGCTTCGTTTGAAATCTAGCGTTAAAGGGATTAAAAAGAAATGAAACTTCAAAAGACACCATTGAAATGTCAAGAGCCTCCAGAATCCTTATAAACTTACAAAAAGGTACTGGGCTTTGACTACGAAAAAATCTTAAATCTACCTGCGAAATCCAAAGAAATTCATATCATCCGAGTCCAATTCGTCTAGACAATAGTTCGCATGAAGGTTTATTGTAAAGATTTGACAGTATTTATAAAATATCTCATTTCCAAATAGTTAGCAGAAAACAAAACAAAGAGTTACAGAGATACACTGGGATCATCTTTGGCGAACGTTCTGGACGCATTTCTGAGGTCAGACCCTAATGAGATTTTCGAAAATTAACTGTCGGATTTTTCCCTTATCACTTGTGATTTGGCAAATTCCTGAGAAACCAAGGTAAGCCAAGAAGAAAACGAGGTCAATTGACGTCTCGGACATGCTCGCGTGCTTACGTCCTCAATCAGGAAATACCTTGAGCGCTTGGAGAGGTTTTTGGGGTCGAAAAACGTTGCTTTTAAGCACGATATCCTTGCTAAATTCAATGGAAATGCGTCATGCGTAACGACATAAACAGCTAATGTTGTGCTGTTAAACAAATGAGTTTTATGTTTTCATGGTAAGAGTCGCATCTGCTTCTAAGAGCCTTGAAATGGATATCCCTCCTTGACTTACGGAACACTTCTAAATTTATAAACAGAGATACGCATCTTGCTAAATTTAAAGCTTTGAGTAAAAAGTTTTTTGAGAACTCGCGCTCTCAAACCTTGCACGTCAAGTAGGGAAGAGCAACAGAATGAAATTTTAAACAGCAACAACAAACTTCTTTCGCCTCTCTTTAGCTGATAATGGCAAACTCAACAAAAGGATTTGCAATCAATACCTCGATACTGGGCTTTTAATTTCTAGTACTTGTAGTCTGGCTGGCTTCATTAGATAATACGTTATTATTCTACAGCTTTTTTTTTTAGCTAAGGACCTTAGCCTTCATCACTAAAATAGTACATATTTTGGGCCTCGAAATTTTAACACCTTGATTCCATATATACAAATAAACAATATAGACAAACATAAATAGGTGGAAGCGTTCATTTCGTTCAATTTGTTTTTTCGTCCCAAGCTCAGCTGTCTTGTAAATGTCAGTTGTTTATTAAATGTCTACAACTCTGTAGAGCATAAACTTGAGCTCCTGAGCTCGGTAAAGTCAAAAGACGAAACATCTAAGTCCAGTGATTGTGATTTGGGCGATCTGTCGATTTTTCTTGTTGAAAAGTCCGCGTCCTTCTCTACAAGCACTACCCCGTCACTCAAACTTCTTTTGGTTAAGGAAATCCGCGAGTCTTGGATTGCTGCCTGAGTTCCTTCTTTACGTGTTTGGGGAAGGGAGCCTCGCCTGATTATATCTTGGTCATTTGGTCTTTCTTGGGAAGATTTTCTTCTATTCTTGGCACTGAAGCCTGTATCTTCTACGATGTCGTATTTTTCAAATCCTCCGCAAAGAGCTGCAATGTAAAGGTAACCGGATACAGTGAGCTTCAGCTTCGAGGAACAAAAGGATGAACGAAAAAAAACGCGCGTGTCGGAAGGCTTAAGAGAAAGTAACCACCAATGAAACTGTGCTCTTAGAAACAAATCTACTTGAAAAGTGGTATTTCGAAACTGCCCTATTTCTCTTCGTGATCTGTAACAAAGACTTTCCGATCTAATTCGTCGGTTAAAGGATACGAAGTAGAGAAATATATGTGTAACAATAGCGTCACTTCGTCAAAAGACCTTAACTTGGCTGTCGCTTAGATCTAGTTGCACCAAAATTATCCTTATTCCGAAGAAAGATATCTGGTTGAACATATGCCTTGTTTTCGAATTCATGCCAATTATTTTGCTTAAGTATTTGACTATTCTTCATGACACTCTCAAAGGATCAATCATTCTCCTTCAATTAGAACTTGCATCAGTGAAGATGCGTGGTAAACAGCGCGGCTTAGGCGAGTAAATAAATCATCATATCGTCTTGAACATCGTACCTGATAAGCGAAAGGCGATGTCATGCCAATCCCTCTGAGTTTTCACTTCTTTCATGGTATATTACAATCAGTGTTGCTTCGTGTGCAATGAGGACAGATAGAATCCTGTAAACGTATTTCACAATCTCGACCGTTTAGCAATGTCCTCCTCGAGCGCAGATGTGTTTCTAATGACTTCGAATCATCGAGACACTTTTTATACGCCCCTTAAAGAAAATGGAAATATCACCTGTCAACGAATCGAATTTGTGGGAACTTGACCTTTGCCATATGGTTCCTGTTTGAGCTGACAGGAATCACCGTTTCTTGGGAACTATTATTAGACGGGAAAACCTGTCTTATGTTACGCTTTGTTTATTCCCCACGTAAAATCAATGTTAAACGCTGGAGGGCGACTTTTGCTCTTCATTATTCCTTTTAAGTGCAAAAAAGAAAGACCTCGCCTAAACCCACGAGAATGTAATAGTTAGTCAGCAAACTCAAGCTTTTTTTTACCAAATTTTGCAAAAATATTGAGTTTTCTTTGTGTTTTAAATTCACACACGCCGTTGAATCATATCTATACATACCATCTATATATTCTATTCCTGAATTCGCCCTTAATGCAACAAAAATTTCCTTTTTCAGCTTTGACTCGCGTCTAATGGGGTCTTCTCTCCTGTAATATTCACGTCCTTAGCAGCTCATGAACAAAGCAAATAATCTTTCCGGACTTAACCGTTTCTTACAATGTCATCAAAAGTTACCGCAAAATTCGAAAAAAACTTTGAATGCCAAATCCCCTGGAAAGGGGATTTTATCCTGTTCTAAGATGCAATTTGGGATTACCTGCGAAAAACTTCCATAAACCACTTCTTTCTCAACAGAAATTGAACGAATGAAATTGACTTAACCAAATGCACGACATAAAGCTTAAAGGAATGATAAATCATTCAAACTTCGAGAGAGTATATTATCGAATACCTCTTCGAGTCAACCCTTTGGATAAGGAGTTGAGATCTGGGTAACTTTGGGACGGAAATTAATTTCTGTAGCAGTCACTTTGGTAACCATAGAAATATCAATTGACAAACTTCTTCAGAAGGAGAGGAAGTTCAAAAGAAAACATGAAAATTCAAATTTTTTCAACTGAATTTTTTCTCTTTTTTTTTTTCTCATTTCGACTACTCGATGCACTTTCTTAAATGAGCTTAACTGTTTTTGTAATGACCCAATCAAAACATTCCAGGCCATTTGCCTGATAGCTTATTGCTACTCAGATAGTGATAATCTGCGACAGAGAGCAAATTTCACTCTACGCCAGTCCTGATTAGTATGGAAATATGAAAAAAGAGTACAGCCACGATTTGTATTTGTTTTTTAAAATCCTCTTTTTAAGAAGCGTCAAGTAATCAACGGCGTCCGGCTTTGCTGAAGTCCTAGTGAATTAAAACAGATCGGGTCATAACATTGTATTTCATCCTCAATATTCAAGCAGCATACGCACTTGTTTTTCTACCCGAGGGTCAGATCCATTTTGGAGCACTTTTTTTGAGGTTGTTCTGCTGAAAGAAGAGTTTGATAATTATCGCAAACAGGACGTCTATTGTCGTACGTGCCCCGGCGAGAGTCATGAAAAAAATTTACATGAAGCCCGAGCTGTTCATATTACACTTGCAAAATTTGTCTGCCTAGTTATAATCTCGATGTCTGCACGTGAACGATTAGGCTATTCTTAACGTGCTGAGCGTAAAGAGCGGCGCTGCAGGTATGTATTTAGTAAATAGAGGCGCGTCAGGAATTTGGACAAAATGTAACAGCCCAGCGAATTTGTACAGAGAGAAATTTTTCTCCGTGCCCCGGCAAACCTCGTACTCTAAGAAGTGACACATGGTTGTGTTTTTTTTTTTTGTTTTAATTGTATTTTTTTTTCTGCCTATCGACACACGGAGACGGAGGTGAGATGAAAAGAAAGGAGATACTTTCGCGGGGATCACTTTCTTCGATAAAAAATTTTCAGAGCCAACATTTCAGAAATGGTTTAACTCATAGCCAAAGAAATTGATTTTTCTTTAGATCGAAAGAGTAAAAAATTCAAGTAGTAAACTCTTTTACTATGTGCCGTTAATATATTTACTCAGTACCGTTATTCTGCATGCGAGGTTTATTTTTGCTTATTTTCTCTCTCCATGTAAGAAGGAAACGGATGCACATACACCAAGGCTGAGCCTATCTAATCAGATCTACTCAAATCATAACGTCAGAATGACTCTGTATTTCATGAATTAACAGGACAACTCGACACACAAATTGTGAACTTTCTTTTAAAAAACCAAGCAACGGTGCAACCCGGAAAAAATCTTCTTAAAGCTTGCATGCTTTTCGTTTTAATCTTCTGCATCTTTCACGATCCACGATCCATTTTCATCAACTTTTATTATTTTGATTTTTATCTTATCTGTGTGGTGGTTTCCTTTTACGTAGAGGCTGTTTTCTCGTCGTTTCAAACAGCGTGCGATACGGCGATTTAACAGCTTTCAGGTGTGCCGACAAAACACAGGTGTAAGGGAAGTTGTGGCAAATCTAGAAAACACGATTGCGATAACCAATTACTCCGCCCTACTGGGGGGGAGGGGGGACTTTCCCATACGAAGTATCTAGATATGAGTGGTCTCGGCGGGTATGTTATGGTCGGAAAACAGATAAAGGGTTTGAACAATATGCTCTTGGATTGGGTCGAATTTCAAGGTAACCACGAGAGTGATCAGCAAATATACTTTTTCATCTCCGCTTGGGTATTAGAGTGAGGGAAGAAACTTCAATGCCAGAATCTGGCCGATTTTTCGGGAGAATTTTTCCAATTTCATCCCCTCCCCCCTCCCCTTCCCCGAAGCCGGTTTTCTAGACGTAGCTTTTGATAAGGTGTTTACCTTGACTGCAGATATAAATTTTTATGACTCGAAGTAGACAAGGTCAACGACTTTGTAGTTCAGTTATTCTTAAGTCGATAATCAGCTGATTATCTACCATTCCCTCCCGATGTTTGAGTTTAAAATTGGACCAACAACTACTCAAATGTCAAAAGAATGTCAAAACCAAACACCCACTACGTGAGAGAATTAATAAATCAGCTTTAACATCGATAAAGTACACATCGACTCGTAGAGTTTATGAGAGATTTTTTGCCAGGTGATTCTCAATTCACCTTCATTTTCAACTGAAACGTGAGTCTTTGTAATAGTTTGAATAGCTTTCAATTAAAGACTTGGCAGAAGCTGGCTTCATCAAGAACGGACATTAAAGCCGAGTGATAACCGTACTAGCTAATCACAATCTGAACAACATTGATGTTTTTCTCGCTAACTTTCAAGTGATTGTTCTCACGAAAGGTCGGCTTCAGCCGGACACGCGAATCATAACACGATTCCAGCCAAAAATATCTTGTTCCTTATTTTGGTGGGATTCAATCTCCATATTTCCCGAAAATAAAGATCCTTGAAATGAAATTGTAGCCACATTTGGCGACGCAGAATTTTACTCACGAAATGGAAAGCTTATCGCTCACTAGCTGACAAATTTTCATGATTCTCATTAGCTGTTTGCTGGGTAATGTAGCGATAACATGAGTAGAGATTACGTGTTAACTGCTTCTTGGAGTTGGGGACAAAGCACCGAGCCTTATTAAGCAATAGTTAAGTTTCACATCATCTACTGATCCTGTACGATTATTTTCTCTGTTTGTGTATCCTCAAATCTTGAAATTTCTGAATTGTGCTAATATTTCTCACAGAAGTCAATCTCGCGAGTGTTTAAGTGTTTCCATGTAATTTCACTCTAAAACTAAAAATTAAGATTAAGAAAAGGAAATTCAAATTGAGATCTACAGCTTATCTTTCAAGGTTGTAAGTTTGGGTTTAAAAAGGGATAATGATTCTTCTGGAGAATGAGGTCATGAAAATTGCACCTCCCCATTTGGATACTTTTCAGCACAACATAACTTGGTTACTTTCTTTGATAGGTGGCTTTGTGCCAAATCACTTGGGAGACTTTCAAGAATTGTAGGATGTACTTCCTCGACACAATTTTGCGAAACTATGCGCCTTCATATGTTATCAGTTGTTGGATGATTTTTAATGTTCTCGTTTGTTTCTACGAGTGAACAGTTGTTTCGATGAACAATGTTCCTGAAGAAGCTTGGGGAAGCTGAGGAATGTCTGTGTGATCTTTCTTTATTTTCTTGTTTGTTTGTTTTGTAGTTGTGTTCTTTTGTTTCTTTCGTTTTTGTTTTTTATTTGTTTTGGTCTCTGCTGGCTACTAAGTTAAGCTTTAGTCTCCGTCTACTTCACTGATTTGCGTTCGCCTCCATGTCTGGAAAACTTTGTTTTTAGAAGACTTGCATTTCCCTTTTCTCAGACATAAAATAGATTTATTTTATTATATGGTGTGAAATATGTCACAGAGGCGCCGTAGACGTCCTTGAGTTATAACTTTAAAAGCAGATTTAACTGCGTTAAGACAACGAAATATGTGTTAGTGTAGCAGACCTTGCAAAGATTTTAGTCGTAATGGGGTCTATCAGTAGTTTGTAACGTACATTAGCTCTTATTAACCGAGTTCGAGGTCGATACTGTAAGTTCCTGAGCGAGTCTCTTGGTTTTTTTTTTTCCTTCGAATGGTGGTCGTACCATACACTGAAGGGAGGGGGGGGAGAGGGGGAGGTGAGGAGACAAAGATTTGTGTCATACAGAACTTACTGAAAATACGCACAAGGCTATTGAGATATTTAACAGTGTGTAGTTTGCAACGGAAACAGCTATAAACTTAGGGTAACACAAGGCCAACGAAGTTTACTAATCACGGTGCGCGCCGTTATTGTGATAATCAGTAAAGTTTCTTTTGATCAACCTCCCTATGAGTATTTTTTTTTTTTTTTTTTGGTAACCTGTGAAGTGACAATTATTTATTTAAAGACTGGGGTTGATGAACCTTTCGGGGATTTTTCAGAATAACTATCGAGGATCCAAAAACAATGCGCGAATTCTCGTCGTGTAGAGAGACTGTATATCTCAGTATATTGAGGTAGATGATGGGAATTCCCCAAAGAACTAATAGTTAAATAAATATAGTTGATGCAGCATTTACGTCATGGCATGTCGATCGTTCAGCATCAATTAATGATGATTACTTTTTCACGTTCGCGTTGAACAATTGACTTGTGTATAATTCGAGCATCTTTCATCGTAGCATGTTTCATCGACGTCGCGAAGCACTATTCTAATAGTTTCTATTTTTAAACACGTATCTTAGCAATACAAGAAGATTGCCTAGGAACAAGTCCAGTGGTAATAAGCATACTTTTAGAGAGCCAGCAAAAACACTTTCGCCTGTCTTCTTTTCGCGACGTCATTGAGAGGTTACGGAAACTGTAAAAGATCACTAACAAAAAGTGGAAAGGAAAAACGTCATATCTGTTACCTGTACAACATACACAACAGGCGTTTAAGCATTTGAAAAGATAACGATCGTGCTCCGTTTGATTCCTTTGTGACAGTACGTACGAAACTCTAATGGATTGTTGTTTAAGATGTCCGTTACAACCGGGTGTAGAATGAAAGGAAATTTTCTATGTTTATATGTTTCAAATTGCATCACCCTGATTTCCTCGATCATTTATCATTTTAGAACTAAGTAGATGCCCTATGGTTCACAAACAAAGCTCATTTTTTTTTAAAAGTGTCTGGCCCCAAAAGCGTGTGTAAAGTCGAGTGATGAGAATTATTCATGCAGAGGGACACGGACTTCTTCGTTGTCCAACATTTGTGATAAAGTATTACTGTATTGCAATATCCATGACAACGATCGGTATCCGGTTGAACCCGTTATTACAGTACGTAAGCAAAACTAATGAACTTTTGGTTAGGATATCTCTTATCAACATCCTGATCATTAATTGAAAGGGAGTTTTTTCATTTTTCCCACTCGCATGCACGAAATTTTATAATCAAGACTTCCGATAGACTGATAATTGCGTGCGGCGTCTTCGACAACCATCGGTCTCCGTTGAGTCCGTCATGACAGTGCGTGAATAAAAATGATCAACTTTTGGTTTGGGTATCTTTTACTGACATCTTTACGCAATTGAAAGGGAATTTAACATGATTCCCACTTGCACACAACTTTATAATCAAGACTTCCGATAGCCTGGTACTTTTTTCTTAGGGAGTGACGTCAAGAAATTTACGATTAGAATCTTTAGCCGAACTGTTTCAAGTTACTCCCGTGCAGGCCCTGCTAATTTTCTTCATCACTGATTATTTACATTCCCTCTTTTTATTCTCAGGTCTTTGGTAAATGTTTGCCAAGCGGAGATTCGAGTTTCGTTTTGAGTCAGCGGTCAAGGATTTTCTTTACAAGTGAGTGTAGTGAACAAAATAGAGGTTTAATAAACAAGATAAGATAAAATTCGCTTCTTTAAGTGAACGGGTGATGTTTTGTGTATTATGTTTATATCAATGAAATTAAACTTTCAAAAAACAGTGATCACTTGTGCGAAAACTAAGCTCGTGTAAAAGCCATTTGAATCCCCCGAAAAAAGCATTTTCTCTTAAAGTTTATAATTATTTCTTCTTATCCTAAAAAGTTTATGTAACTGTTGCTTAAGTACAAAAAAGCTCTTCGTAAAAAAGGCTAATACGCCAGGTTGATAGACCTGCTAACAATGACATAATTGTCATCTCCAATTTAATTTTGAAACAGGAGACATCCTGGAATTATTTGATATCTGTGTAAAGGAAATTTTCAATGCTCTGTTAGGGTTGGAATCTAAGTATCATTTTTAAGGCTATAGAGTGACTTGTCGATAACTTCGAAACTGGTTTCAAGATTTACCTTATTTTTCAAATAGCACCGTGACTGCCAAAAAGCTTCCAATGGGTGCAGTAAAGAACTGCTCAGAACGAATAATCCGTTCTTAAGAACAAAATTATTTCTAATCTGCAGCAATTTGAAACTAAGAAGGTTTTTCGCGCATACTACAGATATTTCTTTCATGTGTCTTGATCTGCTAAGGAACTTGCTATGGAGAAAAAGCGCCAAGATAATTTCATGAATGCAACATTTGGTCATATGACAAAACGTTTAAGATGTTAAAATGGCGAGATATCGCATTGGCTACCCAATTTCCAGCTATACTTGCCCTTCGCTCGGTAAAAACCGCATTTTATAGATTGGTATCTGTTTATTTATATCATTAAGACATTAAGCCAAATTGTTTGGAACAAAGAGAGTCAGTGGCATTGCATAGGCTTTGCACGCGCCGACCAGACGCGGTTTCGTCTTGGAATTACTTTGAAATGTCTATTGATGGTTTAAATTTTATCCATTTAGAGCTTAAGGTTAACGTTCTATTGGGGCCTAACTCCTGAGTCAATAAAACTAAGCACTGATGATTGATTTTGTCATAAAAAAAAAAAAAACCAAAAGGGGAGACTGGAAAGTATTGATGAACTGCTGTCTTGGTTAGAAGATCCCGAGCCCTTCGTTGTTCTGTTTTCATATTTTTATTATGTATGTTTTTCCTTTCGAGAGTTGAAGAAGATGAAACAGGAATTTAAGGGTCCGATATATCCTTTTTAGAGGGTACTTACTCTTTTAAGTCCGTATTTTCTGGTTGAAAAGAATTGGAAAATCATTTTTTAGACACTTGACGCTTGTATCATTTGTAGCTCACTTGACTTTTAAGGAAACTATGCGAAGAAAGTTATAAGTACGAACAACCAAGGTCAAACCCCCCTCCTAAATAATACTACTATGGATATAAACGGGTTTGGGCCTACTCAATGAACTTTAATGGTGTCGAGTGGAGAATTAACTATTATTGCCGGTCGCTGGATTCGGTTTTCAAGCCGGAGCTACAAGAGCCATGTGCCTATTTGTCGTTTCAACTCCAAATAACCTTACCAAAAATTACTAAGGTTCTCTCGTAGAAGGGGGCGAAAGCGTAACATACTGCATCTGCATTGTGATATATGGTGTTGTGAGGACCTTTCGGCTTACAAACATAAAATTGGTCTGATAATCAGGTCAGAATTTGGAGAACCACGCGATACACCTCTATTAAAATTTCCCAGGGGTTCCTCATAGTAGAGGTGGCAAAAGAGGAATATAATAAGTGCAACAGAATGAAAATAATACCGCCGAATGGTGAACTTCGTTTTCTTAGTAGAATTGAATGCAGCGTTTTAGAAAATTGATAAAGAAAACATAGCGCACGTGTACGCTAACTAGATTAGTGGTCATTTCACTCTGTCTGATTAAGTTAGTTGGACGAGCTGAGGATTATTCTCAAGATCATGAAGCTTTAATAGAATTAAATGGAATTAGAAATTAAATTTCCGGTTGGACGGGACTTGGTTCCGAATCAATTCTAGAATGTTCATTGTTACTGATTCCTTTCGATTCAATAATGAAAACTCGTACGCTACATTAAGGTCAATTCACCATATTAGTGCAACAAAAAGCGCAAAACATGCCACACATTTCACCGTGGAACATGGCAAAAATACATATGGAAAGGGAGCAAAAATGCGGCCGTACTGAGCGATCCAAACTTTGATGTTTTTTTCCGGTTTTTATTATTGGTGTTTTAAACAACAATCCTCTAAGTGCTTCAGATTTTTTTCTTGGCCATTATCATGCACGTTTAGCTTGTTTTATTTCGATGCTCAAATGAGGTCATATGATGTATCGCGTGAACTAGAAGCCAAAATAACAGTAAATGAATTAAGATCGGATCAAGGAATACGTTATTCGATGGTTTACCGTACAAGCGGACATTTTGCCCATTGTTTGCAAATGTTACGCAGGTCGCAAATATCCGCGCGTATTACATGTCAAACCATCGAATTAAGTGTATGAATTGTATGTGTCAACTAGAAACCAAGCTCTTTCAGGTACTTGTTGAAAACTCTAAAATTTGTATCGTTTTATTTCGTTCACCGATTAGGCCGACGCTATGTAAAGCTTGTACGATCCCAATTATATCGAGTCTAGTTCATTTACGTAATCACCAAGGTATGCACGGAAGTTCTGGTGCTGAAGACAGCACTTCTGCTTTCCACGTGGTAAACGTATTGTAGCTGTTAAATTTTTCTGTAGTTTCATCTTATTCCGTCTGTGAAAATGAAAGTGCAAATATTAACACCATGTCATACCAATAAATTTGTTACGAAAAAATCCTTACAGGTAAAAAGCAACTGAAGAAAAAAAAGCTCTCAAAAAATTCAGTCTATGACGGATTTCGAACCCATGCATCCAATAAATTAGATGGACATTGCAACCTGCCACGTGTTGCTGACAAGTTTAACGTAACCTGCTCAAAAATTGAACAATGAGTCTGTTAAGAAAACTGAACACAATATTTGTAATTGTGTTGGCCGATTTTGCAGATTAGAGTGTTGAGTCCCTTTAGGTTAATAGCTTGAAAACTAATAAACATTTACGAGACAAGGAAAACAGTGCAAGACACTTGAGTCCCATCGCGGTGACACCCTCACGAGGTTTCTCTGAAATAAAATTAAAAGTCTCCGCAGGTTTGAAATGTTGGAAACTGTACGTTACATTTATTAATCTTAAACATAAGTGATTTCGTTTATCTATTACGTAACCAAACCGCATGTATGCAGCACGTGTCTTATCGCCCCTTATATGGTGCTGTTCCGCGTGCTTACGAGGAGACGTGATGTGTGTTTTCGTGAGAGTTGTGAGAGGGAGTTAATTGGAGTGTAATAGCAAAATCGAACCAAGAAAATAAATCGTGAGTACGCTAGCTTTTGCAAGCTTTCGACAGAAATTCCTTAAATTTTCGAAATAACTTGGCTCGAAACTTTTGGGATAATTAAGTTTTCATTTCATAGCTTTCGAGATCACTTTGCCCCCCTGGGTTTGAAATTCCATGAGCTCTCAAGATCTTGTTTACCTCTTCAGTTTTCTAATTAACCTGCGTTACAAATTAAGTCCCTGAGTCATTCCTGTAGGCGTTCAAATCAATAAGTCAGAAAGTGATGCCTTTGAAATATAACTAGAGCGTTTTACGTCACGCACGCCCTATGTAATGTAATTGAATCATTGTCTAGCGGTTAGGCGTGGGTGATGATTTTCCTCCATTATGTCACACAGAAATTTTATCTGATCCTTTCCATTTCAGGTACAGTATTTTTCCTTTTCCAGTAAAACATAAAAAAAAACGGTGGTCTCATTCGAGAATTTTAAGGTGTTTTACTTCAGATGGCGCGTCTTGTTCAAAGAGACTGGTAACCAAAGCGCAGGGCAGTTGATCATAGAGACATATTGGATTAAGACATTGAAATCCTTAATGAAATTACATAACGAGCCAATTAACTGTAGTACTTTCAATCACGCGTTTAAATTATCCAGTTTTCTCAATTAATACGCCTTTCGGGTTCAAGATCTTTATGCGTGTCTCATCCATGGAGTTGATGAAGGCGGTTGATATGATTGATGATGTCAATGGTTTTTTTGCCAATGATTCTTCGATATGATGCCGAAGTTCGCTGCAATCAGCGACAGTATTCAGTTCTCATGATACAGCAACTGAGATCATTACATATGCGCTGTTATGGGTGAAAAACCTGTCGTTTATTACATATTCTGATAAACCAAAGTCTATTTCATAAAAGCAATAGACTCAGCTCATTTTATCGGTTTGCCAGCGTAATTACTCCCAGCTTGGGGGTTTAGAGGAAGCCTTGGGAAGTTTATGTATCACTTGCCTTTGCTTGGCGATTTTCAAACTTCTCCCTAAAAAATTAATTTGCAAGATGCAAAACGTGTCCTTTCATTCACAACACTGATAAAATATCGGGACCTAAACGATCCATTAAGATCACCAATCACTTCACGTGCACCTCCGCTAATGTAATCTATTGCATAACTTGCACTTATTGCAAAAAGATATACATCGGCGAAACAGGCAGAAGACTAGGTGACCGATTCCGAGAACACCTTCGAGACGTGGAAAGGAATGACAAGGACACATCGAAACCAGTCGCTCGACATTTTAATTTACCTAATCATTCTAAGCAACATATGGCAATCTGCGGTCTTTCCTTGCACTTAGGTGGCACGGAAAGCCGTAAAAATCTTGAACAAAAGCTCATCTTTCAAACCGGCAGTCTAAATCCCACAGGGATCAATGAACGCTTTTCATTCCACTAATTTATTCATGTTTTTCTCGTTGCCATGCACCCACCAATAACGTAGCTCCATTTTCTGCCTTTAAAAGCACACACAACCCACAATTCCTCTATTCGCTCCGACGAAGGGCTAACGCTCGAAACGTCAGCTTTTGTAATCATTACAGTGGCCAATTTACCATTTCAACTTTGTTGATATATCCAAATTATTTCGTTACTCCCACCGACGCAGCCCCAAACGGTTTCTTTCGAAACTATCAGCCTTTATTACGCTAATAGACCGCCGGATAGGATGTACGTTCTATTGTTTAGATATTCTCCAAAACCACGAGCAAATAAATTCCTGTCGGGCTATCGTGGGTTGCATACTGTTCCGATGACGTGATAAATTTGTTTAAAAAATGTGCTGAGTCACCCTTGTCACAAGAGAAGAAGGTATTAGCTTAGAAGTAACTAATATTTATGTATCGGATATCCTTTCTAAGCCAGCTATCCATAGCCATAACTTCCTTTTTCCCTTCACACCATTACAAACTAAAATAACTTGAGGACAGTTTATTGAAACCCACCGTCCCATTATGGCATCCGAACCTGTCCTGATCCCAAGAAACAGGAACGAAACTGTCAGTTATGGCTATGTTCAGTTAGTTATAGTCTTGTGGCCGTACTCTTAGTGCAAACGAGCGCTAGAGATTGAGGTTGCATATATAACGATGACGAAGTAAACTTATATAGGCTGTACGTTACTGTAGAAGTTTCACATCGGCCAAACCCAAATTTTCCGGAAAACAGGAAATCTTTTCATGGCTTCTCTGCACTAAGCTTACTCTGAGTACCAGCGGAAATTAGTCTTCGTTTCTGTTTCTCTCATTCCTTTCTATTCTAAAAAAAGCTGCTGTAAGGAGTGAAGAGTCGTACACTGATCACTGAGATCAAGTGTGGATCTTATGTGTTGCACAATTGTTCTGAGTAAGCCCTGCTCTCCCTCAATTAATTAATCTATAAGAGCTATTTCTAAAGTGACCACCCGCCACTTTAAGCGTCTTGAATACAGACTTCCTGTCTATTTTGGACTCTTTATGAATTTGTTCGCTAAAGCCGCGCTAAAAGCCTCTCAATGAGGGCGGTCTTCTTTTGAAAAATTTCTTTGCAATTTACGTAGCTTTCCGTTTCCTCACAGGTGATTAAAGAACTGTGAAAGTTTTTTAAATAGTTGGTGTAAAAAAACCTATCGATAAGCCGCCTCATGAGTTTAATTTTGCGTTATCTATAAAACCGCATGACTCTTTGTTAACTGGGAGGGCAAACATCGAAGGGTAGATTGAGGACAGATGGCCGAAACAACAGTACATAACCGGGAATGCCAAGAAAACCCTTTATCACTGATTTCTTTCTTCTTATTGATGGTATTATTAGTGTTCTGACGTGCTAAACTCCTAATTTGTGTTGAGATACGGCGCAGGCAATTGCAAGTTACGAGAGACGCTTCAAAGACTTGTACTAAATTTCGTTGCCTGAAAGGACTGGCTTAACATCAGAATCAGGGAGAAAGCTGTCCCCCACCAAATGCCTCCCCTCCCCCCTCCCCCTCCTAATTCTTTTTCATTTTTTCCCTTTGTTTTCGGAGTTAAGGCAATTAAATTTGTGTTTTTTGTTCTTCGGGGTTAATTTCTTTTTTTGTGTGTGTGTGTGTGTATGTGTGTGAAGCAAAGGTAATGTTTTTTTTTTCGGCTTTCTGTTTCTAGGGATTTCTCTTTTCAGTGTGATCTTCTTTTCGCGGATGAAGGACATTCTGCAAATTTCGAAGCTCTTTGGCGTTAACAAAACAAATGAATGCTTGCCATGGATGCCCCTTCGTGTCGCAGAATTGGCTGACGGGAATTAGTGACGCTACTCACCTACATTTTGCCATGCTTCGTTTCTGTTTAGCCAAGGGATAGAGAAGTTAAAAGATGAAAAGCGTAAAGACAGCAGAAGTCTGACGCGATGGTGATAAAATATTGGATCAGAACAGTTTGTTTATAGTATACCACAAAAATCCACCATAATCCATGTAAAGAATATAAGGAAATAAAAGAAAAGATTAAATGGCGAGAATTTGTTTACATTTCGCAGCAAACTGTAGCCATTTGGCGAAGGCTTAACAGAATTAGTGTGATGTTTTTGGCAGATAAAGGAGAACTATTGCTTTCAGTTTTCTAATCTACACAATTTCCATAATACCTTTTATCATTGCCAGCGAAAAAAAGAAGATATTTTAGTAAAATGGCAAGAAAACAATTCTTTAGCATCGTAAGAGATAGTTTTTAAAAGCCTAGTTTGATCATTAGTGGAGCCTAGAGACTGGAATCGAGCTAGCCACTTCCCATTTTAAAGTCAGGATTTTTTTGCTGAAAAGAGAAGAGAGAAAGAAACCAAACTAAGTAGATTTAAGTTACCGGTTAACGGCATATACTGTTTTACTTCTTTTGTAAAGGAGCATGTTTTCGGGTCTTTCTATTGACGGTTTGATATAAATCCATTTAAAGCTTATAGCATTCTTTCCAAGCTAAACAGGGATGATCGTTTTCGCGTACAGTCATCAGTCATGACAACTAAATCTGTTGACTGTTTACATCTCAGCACGCCAACCTAGCACATAGTAACAGGTCCTAACTACGGGGAGAGCTCACTTTGATCGAAGGAACCTGCATTAGATGAAAACGTTAATACATAACAGAGATTTATGCCAACTTCATGTAAATTAAAAAAAAAAAATTAAGGAGACCTTTCTAATAACTTTTAGACGTGGAAGCGTATCAAACCCCCAAATGATTGAGTTTTGAATTTAAGAATGATTTCAGAGAAGCTTAACTATCCATCGGATTTTTCTTATAGTACGAATTATGTCAGTAAGTCGTGATAAAATCGGTTTTACGGTGTTACGAAAGAGAAAATCATGTGTCCAGTCAGAAACTTGGCGCGTTTGCTTCTTTTGCCAATACGATGCAGATTATTGCTCTCCTACGTCTGACCGACAATAGCAATTAGATAAATCGTGCTTAACTGAACACTACCAAAACATCGCTGCTAATTAGATTAAGAAAAATCATAAATTTTGAGCTAGGTCATGCATGAAGTAAAGAGATGTTTTTCCCGTTTTGTCACAAGCATCAGATGGCGATTTACGGTTCTTGAATTTTTCGGAATGTCCTTGATCCGCGAAAAGAAGATGAGAAAGAGCGAGATTTGATTTCTCGTGACAAGACGAAAAGAAACATCGTTTTTTTTTAAATCTATTTGTGACCTTTGAAAATGTTCCACATAATGAACGGAAGTTTCAACCCTTTACCACAGTTAACCAATGTGAAGTGATGACAAAGTATTAATTCTTTACAGTTTCATTATGCTATCCATCAAACAGGATCAAACACCAAAATATCACAACTAATTTACAAGGAAATAAAGCAGGCGGAGAGGAGAATTGCTATTGAATTTGAGATCTTTTCTCTCTAGTTGCATAACCTGGTCTATTCCAAATCATGTGCCGTCATAGAATGTGAGTAAAAGGCTCGACAGCCTTGGGATCCCTCACCGTGTCAGATATGAAAAACTTACATCTGCCAGTTTTACAGAGAATTAAACAAATTGGCTAGAATTTCCAGCTAATTAGTCGACGATGCCATACCAATTAAATGTTGTTTATCTGACCTAGAGGGCAGTTCCAATTAGTTTGGTGAATATCAAAATCGTTTTCTTCCAAAAAATTAACTCAAAAACTGTGAAAGGCTCTTGTGGTTGCTGTGCAGAGTGATAGGCATTCCAAAAGTCTTTGGCACATTTAGTTTACATTTCAATTCCATTATTTTCTACGTTGTGCTGGTCTTGGCACATTTACTGACCACTTTAGAGCTGCAAAAGCCTCATATAGACTATAATTGTAAACTCCACGTTTAATTTCCCTTTTCTTCAGAGTTCCACAGCGTCGTAAATCAGCCTCTCTACCTATGTCGCTTCACGTCGCTTCGAAATTATCTGAATCTTTTGCAAAAACCCTTCGCGAACTTTACAAACTAACTTAGAACCAACTTCCCGAAAACTAGGGTTCCAAAGTACTTATTCATAAAAAAAGAAACGAAAAAGGTCACGTGCACGTGAACTTGCTAGAACTCGCATTGCTGGAATTCACGTGCTACGTTCTTAAAATATTTTAGTGGGCAAACACAAATAAGACACGACAATAATTAATCCTTTTAAATAGCGTTGGCAAAACAAACTAATACGCATGTTGTCGATCAAAGCAAATTGCGTACATTTGTTTTTTGACATTATGAATTAAAGAGGCGGAGAGAAGCACTCGACTACACGTCGCACGTTTCCCCATTAACTGCTTTCGCGCTTCTGAGTGCTTTACGACCGAAGCAGTGCAAAATCAAGGCTTCTCTATTTGCTAATTGACCTGCATGCACACATGATTTTCACAATTTGCTTTTTTTTTATCAGATTTAATAATAATCCAAGATTCCTCCGATGCAAATGTTAAGCAGCAACAAGGCAGAATTTAATTTATTATTAGTTTGGGCACTGAAAGGAGTACTAGTCGTAGGAAGTTTCATTCTCTTCGCCAAGAATCGAAAACAGTATAATTGGTTTTCTCTATAAAAGTGTATACTGAAAACGCTTTTATAGCTGTCACCTCAAATGGCTCAACCTCGAATGCCATCTGTTCCGCAAAACTCGGATCACACGGAGCAAGAGTCTGCCGAAAAACACGACACAGTAGCGCCTAGAGTCCTCACTGGTGTTCACGTTCTTATCGACATTGTTGATCTGCCAGGAAATTTATTCGTTGCAACAAAGATCTTTACGGAAAGCAAGTTTCATATAATGCAGTATTTTCTCCCTTCAAGCCTTGCAGTATCAGACGAGATATTTCTGCTTAAACACGGTGCTCCATCTGATAGCCGTGTCCTGTGAACGATACAGCGCTCGCGCTATTGTAAAATCACCTTTGACTTAACATATAATGGCTGGAGAACTACAACAAGAGTTGTGGCGACAGTGCTGATATGGACATTGCCTGTTTTCGTCTTTATCACTCGTATATTTTTAGATTCTTTGTTATATTTTTACAATCAAGAAGTGTTCTTTTGCAATGTAGAAGTTAATTCAAAGGTAATTATTGCTCTAGTGACTCTTAAATTGTTACTTGTACCTTTTACTGTAATCGTTTACCTAAATTGGAAGGTCTTTAAAACAGCAAACGATCTTCAGATTAACGCTGTGGCAGCC
Source organism: Stylophora pistillata (assembly GCF_964205215.1). NCBI lineage: Eukaryota > Metazoa > Cnidaria > Anthozoa > Scleractinia > Pocilloporidae > Stylophora > Stylophora pistillata. The sequence continues at coordinate 24,264,567 of NC_142529.1, forward strand.
CCGCAACCAGGACGCCTTCATTCCTCAAACCGAACCAGCAACAACAGTATAAAGCCGAACGAGTCATGGACAGGAAGGCAGCTGTCGACGTTTGTATCATCATCGCGGCATTTGTACTCTGTTACCCTCCCGTGTGCGCAGGCGGCCCAGGCACCGCAGGCAGCCCAGGCACCACAGGCGGCGCAGGCGGCGCAGGCGGCGCAGGCGGCGCAGGCGGCGCAGGCAGCGCAGGCGCCGCAGGCACCATAGGGAGCCAACATCAGGAGCTAAGTCGATGATGCTATGTGGATCCGTAGACTTGGAAGGTTTAGAAGGAGTTCGATCAAAATTTTAGGGATGCCATTCTTAAATTGAAGAGCTAATCATTTAATGATTAATTTGGACCAAAGGTGGACCTCTTCCTCTTTTGTTTAAACTCTTCAACCGAGCTTTTTAAAACACTGGGAGTGGAAAAAATAGATTATATAAACTGGATATTCGATGAGTTACTAAGCCGGGTAACTTAACGGCAAGCCGTTTTTCTACGAAAAAAGAGTTTCCTTTCAGATAGAACGAGAACTGTCAAGTTTTATTTCCTCGTTTACTGAAGCTTTTTTTATTCTTTTCGGTTTTCATACAAAAATGTTTCCTTCTGTAAGAATGCATCACATTCAGGAATTTTTTTTCTTTTTAAGTCGTGAAATAAAGCAAGTGCGTGATCGGAGCAGGTCAGACAAGGGTTAGGATTCAGCTGAAGTTTACATGCTACGTACGAACATCTAAAAATATGGGGTCAAAAACTTTATTGCAAGCTCTCATCAATAATTCTCCTTACAATTGTCATTATGTTACTTCAGAAAAATTGTTATTTGATTAACTTATAATTCCTTAAATTTTTGTATTCATCGCTTATCTGCTCAATGTTGATATAGAAATGATCTTCTGATGAGTTATCTGTCTTGGCAAGAGAGTGATCGTGGTCTTGATCACCTATACGAGAGCTACAGGTTTAACACTTCGTAGTTAGATTCAATAGTAGGCAATCTATAGAAGTCCTAGAGTTGGAGGGTAGCTAGTCAGTTTACTTCTCATATTAGAGGCGCAGTGAGGACACTTCTCTTGAGGAAAAGGCCGGAATAATAGAGTCCTACTACATAGAGGGCTGAAGCGCCTGAGAGAAACCTCTGTGCATCAAATTGAAAGGCTCACGCCTGGTAGCCCCTCCTCCTTTAATAACACGCGTGCATGGACATTTCCCTTTGATCGATCAAAGAAACTTACGGAATTAATCGGAACTCATATAACTCAAAAAAGGTGTCTTCTAATTTTCATGTCATCGAAACTGTAAAGTAAAGTAAAGCTTGACAGATCGAACAGCGTTTAAGACTATCTTTTTCTTTGCATCACAAATGAAAGCACCAATTTTAAGACAAAAATTTACGCGTCACCTTTATAAAAGGGAAAACTTTAAAACTTTTATCTTTTGTACAGCGTTTTCACAAAATGAACGAACAAATCACGTGTCACCTGACAGGACGCAATACGTATCACGTGTCAGGACCGTCAACCACGTCCCACGCATCACGCTTGCTCATAATGTAATTCACGAATCACGTGTCAAACTCTAATTTTGATCCTAATCACGCGTCGATGTATAAATCTTTTGCCACACTGCACAATGGCTTTGTCTCTCTTTGTAAATGAAAACACAGAAAAAGCAGTAATAAGACATTTTAACATTTATTTTTGATCTTGTTCCATTAGCTTTTGAAACAGTCTTAGAATGAAATTCTAAGGACTTTTTAGTTCCTAAGATTTCCCTTACAAACCCGTGCCATCTCAGTGCCTTTTCGAATTCCACTCTATTCCACTGTTTAAACCTTATTATTATATCACAGGCGGCTCAAGCGTACTGCGTGATTTTGGGGTTTGAAGGTCATTAATGGAATACCTAACACATCAAGATCGAATTTTAAGCGTAAGCAAGGGTTGTCAAAAAAAGGAACTGATTAAATAAAAAAAAGAAAGAAAAATTAAAAAGGATAATAAAAACGAGGAATTTTACGTGTGAAGTCTCCTTACCTTTTTTCCGTAGCCGCTTTGTTGCCAACGGTCGTTTTAACGCTGTTTTGGCGACTTTCATTGTGACGCGTGTTGTGCTACCAGTCAACTGTATGTATGACCTTTAGACCCCAAAATCACTCCCAGTACGCTTGGGCCGCCTGTAATTATATAACTTTAAACCTTGATATTATATATATAAACACCAATGCAATACCAGGTGAGTTTTTGCGCGAAATTTTGAGATATTTTTCAACTCTCGAAGAGAAATTTCGTATCTCCACGCGGCGTTGTAATATTCTCTATCTATTATCTCGTTAAAACGCATGTTGGCTCTCACTTTTCTTTCTCAATTTTAATAATCCGAGGCTCAAAAGATTTCATTTTCATGCGTTAATTGAGGGGAAATTTCTTTGTGTTTAATTGAAAGGCAACTTGCATAAGGAAGGTTGATTGTGATTGCTAACAACCTTATGTAAATTCTTTGGCTCCATCTCAACCTGTTTCCTGAAAAGTTTTCTTTTATGTTGGATTTGAAAAAATTAGGATCACACAAAGAAATCAAGAGTTGTTTGGCAAACTCGACAGTCGAAAGCGCCGTGCTGAATCCTAAACATGGTTTACTCACAAACACTTACAGGTTTGTATGTTCTCATCGACATTGTCGGTCTGCCTGGAAATTTACTGGTCATAACAACGATTTTCATGGAAAGCAGGTTTCATATAATGCGGTACATCCTTCTTGCTAGCCTTGCCATGTCAGACTTTCTCCTTTTAATCCTGGGCAACTCACTCAACATCGCAAGCGCAGCCCAGGAAAGGTGGTTGTATAGCGAAACGATATGTACACTTCATAGTGCTGTTGCAAGATATTTCTACTCGAGTACGGTTCTACATTTGATTGCCGTGTCCTACGAACGATACAGTGCCCTTGTAAAATCGCCTTTGACATACAGTGGCTCCATAACTACATCAAGAGTTGTGGTATTAGTGCTCATATGGGGACTGCCTGTTCTTCTATCTTCCGCTCCTTTCTTATTTAATTCGGGATCCTACTTTTACGATCAAGAAGTGCAATTTTGCAAGTCGGCAATGAACTCCCGGTTGTTTCTTGTACTTATGACATGTACCATGTTAGTTGTACCTTTTATGATCATAATTTATTTTAACTGGAGGGTCTTAAAAACAGTAAATGCACTACAGATCAATCCTGTGGCAGTTCCTCAACTCGGATCCATTGAAGGTTCTCACTTGAGCAAACAAGAGCAATTTGAAACTCGACGGATCATCGATCGGAAAGCAGCCGTCGACGTTTGCATAATTATCACGGCATTTTCAGTCTGTTACCTTCCCGAATGGACAACTAACACTCTGTTTTATTTAAAAAGCGAGAAATTTTCACTTAAAATTATTCCAATCACTCGGTGTATCTTCTACGTAAGCTCAATGACTAATCCAATTATATACTCCATTCGCAAAAGGGAATTTCGAGTTGGCGCTAAGAGAATGCTGAGGCGGGTCGGTAGACTTTGTGGTGTTGCATTCACGACGGACAACGCGACTGCTGTAAAATAACTCAAAAATTCAAGCAAGCCTCCACAGGACACCCTCCCAAGCAGGTTTCAAAGCAAATAAATAAAGGCTGATAGTTTCGAAAGAAACTGTTTGGGGCTGCGTCGGTGGGAGTAACGAAATAATTTGGATATATCAACAAAGTTGAAATGGTAAATTGGCCACCGTAATGATTACAAAAGCTGACGTTTCGAGACTAGGTGACCGATTCCGAGAACACCTTCGAGACGTGGAAAGGAATGACAAGGACACATCTAAACCAGTCGCTAGACATTTTAATTTACCTAATCATTCTAAGCAACATATGGCAATCTGCGGTCTTTCCTTGCACTTAGGTGGCACGGAAAGCCGTAAAAATCTTGAAGAAAAGCTCATCTTTCAAACCGGCAGTCTCAATCCCACAGGGACCAATGAACGCTTTTCATTCCACTAATTTATTCATGTTTTTCTCGTTGCCATGCAACCACCAATAACGTAGCTCCATTTTCTGCCTTTAAAAGCACACACAACCCACAATTCCTCTATTCGCTCCGACGAAGGGCTAACGCTCGAAACGTCAGCTTTTGTAATCATTACGGTGGCCAATTTACCATTTCAACTTTGTTGATATATCCAAATTATTAGGTTTCAAAGCAGCTCAGGAGTAGAGACATCAGAATGTAAAATTATTTGTAGAAACTCCTGGAGGTCTAGATCCCAAAGGGTTTAGAATGAATTTTGATCGATGCCTTTCTCCGATCGAAGAGGGCACGGAATAACTTGGTCACAAAAGTTTCCAAAAAAAAACTGTTCTTTAGTGTGGAAGTCGATTTACACAGTCTCGCTTTTATTGTTATTTTCTTTATAACTATTAATATGGATTTTAAATTTCTGTAAACCAACGATGCGTCTATTTGTGTCGAACACGAGCCGTCACCTTGATCGATAGTCAGTACACCTACGCTAAGGAAGACGTCGATTGAAAAATGAATTTCTATTTTTAGTTAGAAATTTGAAAATGGCTGCATGTGTTTACTGTCTCTCACGGTGCCACACCCCAACTTCAGCGTAACGCTAACGTGTATATAAGCAGCGTTGACATCCAAATGAAAATTTAGCAAATTTGCCGTCGTGGTTTCTGTTCGCAGACGACGCAAATTTTGGTGACTTCAAGTTGTTGTTTTGCAGAGGACTGCTAGAAATGACACAAAGTTTTGAAATGCACGTGCTGGCTATTTTGCTACCCAGCAGATCTTTTATTTTGTCCCTTCCTCGTTGCCGTCGCCGTCGTGGTTTTCTTTAAGTGCTGTAAAGCATTCTATTGGTGAACACCGTCTGAATGAGCACCGAAAAGAGCCAAGTAATCTTCACGAACAATTTAAGATCTTAAAGAAATGCCGTGAAATGACGGTGAGTACCTTGCTATCGTTCATTAAGGAAAAAAGAGACCAACCTTAACGCATACTGTTCCAGCAAAACGTTTTAATTAGCTCACATTTTAAAGTTACGAATCACAACTTTGTCTTCCATGTCATTGATGATAACATCGGTAATCATTTCTCAATTGCATTTGATACCGGTGAAGTTTATGTAGTCGGCAAAACATCTCGGCTTAATAGCGTTGCTTTTTATCCTTAAATTTTTTAGATAAAAATAAACGGCAATGTTCAGAGGTGGATTTCGTTAGCCCTAGCGGTTATGACTATGATATTAGGGACTTTAAGCAGTCAGGACGGCAACTCCACGGAAGACGTCGATTAAAAAATGAGTCTCTACATTTACTTAGAATTTCGAAAATGGCTGCATGTGTTTACCATCTCATAAGGCGCCAGACCTCAAACTCAACATAACGCTTAAAGTCCCTAGTAGGGACCTTAAGCAACCACGACGGCGACGGCAGCGAGGACGTGGAAAAACAAGAGATCTAATTGGCAGTACAATAGCTCAGCACGTGCATTTTAAAACTTTGTACATTTCTTAGCCGTCCTATGCAAAACAACAATGTGAAATCGCCAAAACTTGCGTCGTCTGCGACCCGAAACCGCGACGGCAAATATTTTAATTTCCATTTGGAACTCAAAGGCTACTTTATACGTCATACTGAAGTTCAGCTGTGCCGCCGTATGATACAGTAAGCTCGTGCAGCTATTTTTGAAACTCTAACTAAGAGTAGAAATTCATTTTTTAATCGAAATCTTCCTTGGCGTTGTCGTCCTGACTGCTTAAGGTCCCTATTATTATTCCAAAGTGAAATACTCGACGAATGACTGGGGTAAATCGACGAGCATGTTTGTGAAAAGCAAAATTTCCTCTCATCACAAAGGAAATTCTATTTCCTTGTTTACTAATAACTATCAAAACCTAGCTAGTTTTCTCTTCCTATTTTGATTTTAATCGTCTAGCCATTCTTTTGAACTTGAAAACACAGAAAAAGCATTAATAAGACATATTACCATTTATGTTTTTTTAAGCGTTAAAAGCAAAATGGTAACGATTAGCCGAGATTTACTATAGACGAAATTTTAAAAAGTAAGAGATACAAAGTTTAGGCAGTTCCAGATGTATTAAGCACCTCGCTACCACTAACCAGAGGCAAACACACTGACAAGTTTGGTACTTAGAGTAAAGGCGCAGCTGAGTAATTACAACTCAAGAAAATCAATAGATAATTCTCACCCAGCGTCACCCCCATGCCACCAACCCGAAGGTAACTACACAAGTTTGGTATTTGCAGTAAATGCGCAGCTGTGTAATTTAGATTCTGGAAATTGATAGATAAGTCTTACTAAGCGAAAAAGTGGAGCATTCTATTAAGTGGCTAGAGCTTCTCAGCCGCATTTCCTTTATCCACGCCAACATGAATTATTCTTTGTGATTATTCAAAGCTAGCTTTTAGGATATGAAAACGAATTTAAATAACTTGAAAAAACACAATGATCGTCGACTATTTTGATGTCAGCGAAAAGGCTTTTAAGCACACCATCAACTGAGAAGCAGAACTTTGCTTTCGATTGTCTTTCTTAGCAGTGCAAATGAACGCAATTTGAGTGGTAGAAATTCTATTATTATTAATTACATGGATCTAAATACAATGGTATAGAGGATGCAACTGTCAAACAGTTCGGTTTCTTTAAACATCGAACGTCATTGCTTGATTTTAGATTGGAAATTCGATCCAAGTAAAATTGTTAGGAGAAATGAAGTTTTGTTATTATTATTTTTTTCAAATTGCCAGTAATAAGCAATTTTCCAAATTTGAATCTTTTGTATTTCGTAAATATGCGTCGTTACTCTAATTTTCTCGTAAGTCGTGCTCCATAAAAACGCAAAAAAAAAAAAAAAGAGGCAAATATCCAGCCATCTTGACCGAACAAGCTTGGTCAATAAAGGATTAAGTATATAGCAGGAAGATTTCGCTTTAAATGACTTGCTTATTTCGAGAACCGGGAAAAAGCCTACTGTGTTTGTAGCTCAATAAACCAACGAGGGTCGTTTATGTTTTCTTTATTTTGACTGTCTTCTGCCGCTTTTTGCATCTTCACCACCGACATATGGTAAGTCTACTCCACGCACTTTTTTTCTTGTGCGGGATCAAAGCAAGCAATCTCGAGCGGACAAGATAGGCCTATCTTGCCCGTTCGGGCGGCCAATTAGAACTCAGTATTCGCTTCATTTCACCCACGGACACTGCCAGCTATATCAATAAAGGATCATATTCAGAGGATTGTTAAACAAGAATTGGATAATACAGACCAGAAACCTGTAAACAGATGAGATATTTCGTAGAGCGCCTCAAAATCAAACATAGTCCCGCAAATCCTGGTTGTTTTTTTATGTTTTTATCGACATTGTCCGTCTTTCTGGAAATTTCCAGGTCATAGCGACGATTTTCTTGGTAAGCAAGTTTCGTGTAATGCGGTATATTCTTCTTGCTAGCCTCGCAACATCAGATGTCCTATTTTTAGTCTTGGGAAACTCACTAAACATTGCAAGCGCAGCCCAAGAAAGAGATGTTACTAAAACTAGTAACGGGGAACGGGGAACGGGGAACGGGGAACGGGGAACGGGGAACGGGGAACGGGGAACGGGGAACGGGGAACGGGGAACGGGGAACGGGGAACGAGGAACGGGGAACGGGGAACGGGGAACGGGGAACGGGTGTACAGCGGTAACCCGCCTGAGAATTCAAAATGGCAGAGTAAAGGGAACTAAAAGGATCTGACAACTAGTAGTACGTGCTCTTCGAACGCGATCGTCGGAGCTAAAAGCATGGACGGTAAGTGCAGGTTTAATTGAAGAAATTTACTTTGAAATGTCGAGTGCCTCATACATTTTTTTTTTTTTTTGGCACACATTGCAGGTTGCATAGAAATCAAATCCTCGGAGAGGTGAGTATCTTACAATTCATGCACAGCATTTGAATAATTAACTTAGAACTACAAGCTCGCGACATTTATTCTTATATTCATAGAGTAATTGTATTGCAAGGTAATGAAGTTTACCTCCAATATCTTCACCGTTACAACCTAGCAATGTCAATAATGTTGTAAAGCAAACAGCTGAATGACTTTCACGCCCATTATGGGAATCACTTTCTCTTGAATACGATCAATGTAGTGTAAATAGTATTGTAAGCATTAGCATGAGTGTGAATTCATACACCTACATTCTTGAAGACTTAACTCATGTTTTCCTGTTAAACTAAATGTTATTAAAAGTTCTGTCAATGTTTGATTTCTCTACTGTTTACATGGAAGTTTATGGGTCGATACAAAGATATGTTCCTGATTTTATTTTGCGGTAAGGTAAGCAGATGTCTGCATGTAGTAATTGTAGTAACTAGGCTGATTATTACGTTTCCTAGCTCATTTCTGTTAACCTAAGATATTACCTCCTTGCTACTTATCTGCAAAAAATGCTGTTGGGCAATGCAAACAACCAACATACCCAAATAATTTGGATATATCAACAAAGTTGAAGTGGTAAATTGGCCACCGTAACGATTACAAAAGCTGACGTTTCGAGCGTTAGCCCTTCGTCGGAGCGAATAGAGGAACTGTGGGTTGTGTGTGCTTTTAAAGGCAGAGAATGAAGCTGGAAACGAAATGAATGGAAACGAGAAAAACAAGAATAAATTAGTGGAATGAAACATACCCAAACTCTGCCAAAAGATGCAGATTTCAGGAAGGAAAAACAAAGAGAGACGTCAGAACAAATGTTGGCAGCCATTGCAGAAACGTTGACTTCGAATTCTCGCCTTCTGGCTTCGCCTGGGCAATAGTTAAATAAAAGCGAGTCGTCTAATTTCGCTCCAAGCGACGACCTAGCGATAAAATCAGTGTTTGCAAACATCGTTTACTTTGCCATTTTGAATTCTCAGGCGGGTTACCGCTTTACACCCGTTCCCCGTTCCCCGTTTCCCGTTACCACTTTTAGTAACATCCCCAAGAAAGATGGTTGTATAGCAAAACGGTATGTGAAATTCATCTCTTTGTTACGAGATATTTCTATTTAAACACAGTTACCCATCTCATTGCCGTGTCATATAAACGATACAGCGCCATTGTAAAATCGCCTTTGACATATAATGGCTCCGTAACTACATCAAGAGTTGTGGTGATGGTGCTAATATGGACAATCATTGCTCTTCCGCTTGCCGCTGCAGTTTTCCTAGATCCTGGTTCATTCTTTAACAACCCAGAAGTGTTGTTTTGTGTATGAGAATCCAAAGCACATGTTATTCTTGTTCCTGGGAAATTTTTGTTTTTCGCCCTGCCCTTCAAGATAATCGTTTACTTAAATTGGAAAGTTCTTAAAGCAGCAAACAGACTTCAGGTCAACACTGTGGCAGCCGTGCAAGCCAGGCACCTCGCAGGTTCTAACTTGAGCCAGCAGGAACAATTTGAAACACGAAGGATCATGGATCGGAAGGCAGCTGTTGATGTTTGCATCATCGTCGCGGCATTTTTACTCTGTTATCTTCCCGATTGGATTGTCTTTAACTTTTATCAGTTCTTCGGGGAGGAATTTCCACTCCAAGCCATCCAAATCACGCGGTGTATTCTCTACGCAAGCACGCTGAATTTAATATTCTATTCCATTCGTAAAAGGGAATTACGTGCTTGAGTTAAGAAGATGCTGAGGCGGATGCCTGATCTGTGTGGCATCCCATCTGCTATGAACAACGTGACTAACGATCGAGAATGATTTAACACCCCAAGCGAGCTGGCACTGGACACTCCATGACGGACACCACCCAATATAAGGGTGGAATCGAAGATTTCTCTTGGAGAGGTACGAGGTAGATCCAAAGATATAATATTTGCAGTTCTTGCTGTGACACTACGAAAGACGATAAACATCTCAAAATAATTCCACAGTGGCATCCACTGACATGATTCAAATAAAAAACTTTTCCCTGCAGAAATATATCAATAGATGTGATCTGAACATCATGGAGGTTTTGAGGAATTTTTTTCTTGAAAAAGAGAGCATTTTACTGTTTGAATCAGCGACTTATGCCGAAAAGAGCGGCTAAATTTGCTAGCTGAGCAAGTTGCAAAATCCTTGACTTATTCGACACAATAATGGAACGGAGGAACGGTGGATTGACGGAATGGAAAATCTTAAGATGCGTAATGACGGAATACCTAAAATCGCCGAATGCCTTTAAGTACGAATGAAGAGCCTCAAAAAATGGAATTGCAATAAAATAAGAAATCATTTGTAGTCAACAGGCAAAATAAGAAAGCATAGGTAATCATTGTTGGGCCCAGAGGATAGGAGAACAATAAAGCTTTCGAGCTAGCCCCATGATAGTGCTATTGTTATCTTTGTTATTATTGTTAATATTATTATTTGCTACCATTTAATTATTAGTTGAATGTGAATTAGACAGTATATTCATAAATCGTATTTCTCATGTGAACAGGGTACTCATAAATATGTGGGATGTGGCAGGTTTTCTGTTTTGCATGTCTGACAACTATTCTGCAACACTCAAATCGTTTTGGGCTTCTGATTAGTCATACGATATTTTTCACTAATAAAAAAAAATATGACCAAAAGAGGTTAGTCTGCTCCGAGTAAATTTTAGTACTTTTATAATGAGGCGGGATATTGGCCAATTTCTTTTTTAGCGTTTTTTATGGATCGAGACGAAGAACCTTCCGAGTACTTTCTGTTTTTTTTCCGCTTTGACTGATAGCTTTTGCTTTAAAGTGCATATGACACGAAACTTTTTAGGCGTTTTCTGGTTAATAGCTGTATTTAAAATTAGAAATAATCGACCTTGGCGCTTAGCGAGATCTTCATGACCATTTTCTTGCGCACAAAAAGTACGATTTGGCATCCAAAAGGTGTTCACATTTAGCGCGCAGCCAAAGCAATAATGTTACATAGCCGCGACAAGAATTAAAAGGAGAAGTTAAGAAGAGGGTACTAACGTTTGGCGTGCCCGGAGCGGCAAATGATGTTAGCCACAAAAATAATACACATACACTGGCTATTTCTTCACACTACTTTCCAAAGTATGTTGCTGTATTAATAAACTGGGCACGTTTTGATCGTTGCCATTGAGGAGATTATACTCTTTAAAGCTGTCGTCTTTATGCTCGGGTGTCCTGACTTCGAAGACGGCTTTTACAAACACATACCACATTTCATTTCATTTCGTTTCGTTTCGTATGAAACAGTAAGCCTCGTTGTGGAAAAAAATAATTGCTTCAAGAAGTCAGAAAATTGTCATCCAAAGTCAATTCTCGCACTTGTGATTGTGGTTGGTGAACAAAAGCGTTCAATTTGTTGTGAAGCATAATGGAAAAGTCAACAGTTTCAAGTGAGCTGCCTCGTATATAAACAGCTCAGCCGATAAATTTGAGAAACGCACAGAAGGAGAATTTTTCCACTCGTTGGGATTTCGCATCTGGGAAAATGACCGAACCCTTGAATTTTTCGATTTGCTCTAGGCCTGTGAGTAATGATAAATGTTTGACTTTATTTCCATGTGTGCGTGTGTGTGTGTGTGTGTGTGGTGGGGGGGGGGGGGATTTTCCTATTGCCTCGCAATAAATGAACACTTTTCTTCACCAACTATAGTCTTAAGTGTAAGAATTAGCTTTACATGAAAATTTCTAAAGTCTCCAAGCAATTAAATTAAAATAAGTTAAATTCTAGTCACAAAGAATCGATTAAAAAATCATTCTCTTATTCTAATAGACCATCTGTTCAACAAGAATTGGATCACACAGAGAAAAAGCCTATATAAACAAATGCGATATTTCATAGAGCGCTTCAAGGTCAAACATGGTTTTCTCGAAAATCCTGGTTGTTTTTTTATGCTTTTTTCGACGTTATTGGCATGGTCTTCCTGGAAATTTGCTGGTCATAACGACGATTGTCATGCATGGAAGGCAAGTTTCATATAATGCGGTATATTCTTCTTGCCAGCCTCGCAACATCAGATGTCCTTTTTTTACATACATACATACATACATACACTTTATTGATGCTCCCTAAGTGGGCTTTTCAGCTCAATACAATAATATTATAATCACAAAATATATATCAATAATATAATATATCAACTTAATAAAAGTTTAGTCTTGGGAAACTCACTGAACATTGCAAGTGCAGCCTAAGAACGATGGTTGTATAGCAAAACAGTATGTGAAATTCATCTCTTTGTTACGAGGTATTTCTATCTAAACACAGTTACCCATCTCATTGTCGTGTCATATGACCGATACAGTGCCATCGTAAAATCGCCTTTAACCTACAATAGCTCCGTAACTAGATCAAGAGTTGTGGTGATAGTGCTGATATGGAAAATGCCTGTTCTCCTGCTTGCCGCTTCAGTTTTTCAAGATGGTGGTACATCATTCTTTTACATTCCAGAAGTGTTGATTTGCCGTGCATCATGGAAGTAGTCAAGCAACGAGTTCTTCTTGTTCCTGCGATACTTTTGTTTTTTGTTACACCTTTCATGATGATCGTTTATCTAAACTGGAGAGTCTTTAAAACAGCAAACACACTTCAGATCAACACTGTGCCAGCTGTGCGTGACCCGGAAGCCTTGCTGGTTCTACCGGACCTGAACTAGCAGGAACAATTTGAAACACGAAGGATGATTGATCGGAAGGCAGCTGTCGACGTTTGCATTATCATTGCGGCATTCTTACTCTGTTATCTTCCCAGTTGGACTGTTTCTGCCCTTTATCTTATCTTTAAGGAGGAATTTCCATTCAAAGTCATTCAGATCACACGGTTTATATACTACGCAAGCACGCTGACTAATCCAATAGTCTATTCCATTCGCAAAAGAGAATTTCAAGCCGGAGTTAAGAGTATACTGAAGAGGATTGCTGGTCTGTTTGGCATCTAATTTGCTCTGAACAACGTGTTTGAAAATGATTTAACACTCTAAGCGAGCCGGCACAGGACACTCCCAAACGGACACCACCCAAAGTCAGGAGAGGTACGAGGTCCAAACGGACTCAACGTGAATTTTAAAAGACGCCTAACTACAATTGAAGAACTCGTCAAATGACGTGATCACTATAGCCATGATTTTTTATGTTGATATAATTACTTTCAAACAGACAGCGTTCATCGGGAGTACATTTTATCACTTTCACTTGATTTTTCACTCTTTCTCTTGTTTTCATTCAGTAAGGTTAAGTTTTTATCAAGCGAATTATCACCCTCATAGGCTAGTACTTACACAGACAAGTATATTTCGTTTTTCATATCTCAGGGCCATCAAAGACAGCTGCAACTAATTAAAAACTGCCCTAGCCCATGGTAACTCGCTTGTTCTTTTTGTTGTTGTTGTTTTTAATTATTACACATACGTATTAACCATGTCCGATTTGGCATTGTTATATAATGTGAAATAGATTTTGTTGTTGTAGGAACCAACAGATCATGAGAAACAACTAGTAGATAATAAGGAGAAACCAATAGATCATGAGAAAGAACCAATGGATTATGAGAAGGAACCAGTCCGTTATACGAAGGATCCAGTAAATCATGGCAACATAAAATCTCTTTATTCATGTAATAAAAGAGCAAAATATTGTTAAGGGTGACGTCATCTTTGTGTCCTCCAATAGATCCTAGAAAGGAATCAGTAGATCACGAGAAGGAGCCAATAGATCACGAGAAGCAACGAGTACTCAATACGAGGGAACCAGTAGATTATAAGAAGGAACCAGTTGATCATGGCAACGTGAAATATCTTTGTTAATATTATAAAAAGAGCAAAATATTGTTAAGGCTGACGTCATTTGTGTCTGTCTTCCAATAGATCATAAAAAGGAACGAGTAGATTATAAGAAGGAACCAGTAGATCATAAGAACGAACCAGTAGATCACGAGAAGGAACCACTAGATCCTGAGAAGGAACCACTAGATCCTAAGAAGGAACCAGTAGATCATAAAAGAGAACCAGTAGGTCATGAGAAGGAACCAGCAGATCATAAGAAGGAACCGATTTTTTCGAGGGGATGGGGCGGCTGTACACAGGCTAAAGTAATTATTCGTGGCGGTAGCCATGCCAAGGAATCTAAGACGAGATATTGGGGAGGATCCTGGGAACTAGTACCTGATTTCTGAGTCGCCGGTCAACAAGCAGCGGATCTTCTATCAAAGATGGCGGACAATAGTGCAAGTAGTGTAAGTCAAGTAAACCGCGTTGTCCTACCTGGTGATGTTATCGGTAGTGTAGCTGATTTTGAAGGAAGTCTCGAAGGGAAAAATAAAATTAAGCTCGGTCCAGGCTTAAGAGAAGAAAATGGTTTGATCGTGGTCTACAAAGCAGGGATTTTTAGACATCGAAGCCCGTCAACCTACTTGATCGATTGCAATCAAAGGAGGGTTAGTATCATTGGAGAATTTCTGTTCAGACTTACCATTCCATGTTTGTTTTTGTTTTTTTTTCCTGGTTGCGTTGCACGGGACCATTTCTGGCCCATTGTCGTTGCGCGAAATATAAAACACCGTGCGGCGTGATACTAGAGGAAACTTTTCCTACAACGTGACTTTGGTTTAAAAGGTCGCATCGCAAGATGACAAGTATTTGTAAAATTGATTCGTGTCAAATGGCTGCCGTCGAATTATTTTGCGCGTAACCTTCGCAGGTTTCTGTTTACTCTTCTCACACCAGCGAGAAGAGGTCAACAAAGAAAATGCAAGGGACCTGGGCTCAAACGTTGCGGACACGCACTGTTATGTTGAAAATTGTATCATGTAACATTATCTTTAGATAGAGAAAATAGGCAAGCATTTTCCCGGCCCTTTTACCAGTGTATTTCCTCTTCATTCATTTGGACTTGGTTAGCTGACATGTTTTAGAGTGCCAGATTGCCTTGTGATAGATTGAGAGTCCAAGCCCCAGGCTGGACCAACACTCAAGGTCTTAAAATAACTGAGGAGAATGTGCTGACTTCGTTATGACGTTTTCGATCATTTTAGTCTACTCAGATGAGGACAATAAAGTATAGGTCTAGGCTCCAGCATCTACTTGTAAAGGTTAGCAGGGAATGTTAAAAGAATCCATGCACCTCTCACAAAGAATAGGGATCACAGTTTCTGACGTTGTAGTTAGGTCTGGTTAGACCAGACCACACCGAAGAGAGCTTTCAAAAAACTCTTCAAGGACATGTTATTTTTGTTCTTGAGACTGAGGATTGCAATGTTGAATTGCTCCTTCTACTTAAAAAAATTACTAATAATTATAAACTGACTTTATAATTTATATTCTGCATTCTATAGTGTTTCTATTTTCTTTTGTTTAGTGATGCAGTTATATATACAAGTTTTTAAGTGGCTGTCTTTTTCTAGAAATGTTCTTATGTTTAAGCTTTATTTGTAATCTATCACCACTGCTGTACCTCTAATTCCCACCCGCCTCGACTAGCTCCTGCTATTTGCGGGCGTGAACGGTCTTCATGAACATGAAAGTTTGCTTGACCACCGATTAATGTTGATATCTTGTAAAACGTGTAGATTGGATTCATAATAATTAGATTCATAATAATAATTAAGTAAATCTCAATTAATTAATAATAATTAAGTAGATGTCAGTACAACCTGTGAAGTTTAAAGGTCTAATAAAGTTGATTGCTGGTTAGATTGTTTATAGAGGCTACCATTCAAACCAGCTTTGAAGCTGAACTGAGCTAGCCTGTCTTAGTATGGCAAGTAAGTATTAAATGGATAGAAATAAATTGATTTTTGACCTGTGTTTCAGTATGTTCCAGTGAAAGAAGAGAGAGTTATTGGGATCATAACAAACAGAGGCTCTGATAGTTATAAAGTAGACATTGGGGGTGCATTGCCTGCATCATTACCAAGCCTAGCATTTGAGGGAGCTACAAAGAAAAATAAACCCAATCTTCAGGTACAGGAAAAAAAAAAAAAAAAAAACCAAAATCCATGTACTTTGTCTATCTGGCTGAACCATTTTACTCCCAGATCTTATTAGCAATTCTTCTTATTATATTACTGGCAGTGCCCATGGACAATATGAAGCGCATGCTCTGTTCTGATTGGCTATTTGAGTGGAGAAGATGGGGCCATGTTGCCCACTCTGGATTGCTCACTTTAATCCCTGTTTATTTGCCTCATTTTTTTCCCACTTCTATGGACCTTGGCTGGGTCCATAACAATGCAAAAAAAAAAAAAAAAAAAAGGACCTGGCCAATATCCAGCTATCTTAACCACCTCATGCTTGGTTCATAACACATATTTAAAGTCTGCTGTACAATTCTTATGATGATAGTTTGGAGAATCTAAACTTTTTCTTCTTACCACATTTTGATGTCATTTGTGATATATTACTGAACATTGTCACACAGCAACATGAAATCTATTTGTTAATCGTTTGTAACTTGCTACACTACCTCATTGTTTTGAGTAAAATAATGTTCAACTGATCAGTTTTATCAATTCCAGATAGGGGATATTGTTTATGCCAGGCTTTGTGTTGCAAATAAAGACATGGAACCTGAACTGGACTGCACAGATGGCAGTGGAAAAAGTACTGGTCTGGGACAGCTGTTGGGTGGATTTATGATCAACTGTTCACTTGGTCTTTCAAGAAAGTAAGTGAGATTTCTGAAAGTATTTGAATCCCATACGGTAATTGGTTCTGTGGCCCCAAGTTATGCTGCCTGTCCCAACTGTCAGGGAAAGGTAACAAACTGCTGGGAGGGTAGGGAGAGTGGGGAATGGGGATGTGGTGAGATGAATAACTTTGCTTTCCATGGTTACTCTCTCCACTCAAGGGTGTGAATGGGCACTGGGGAACTGTTAGGGAAGGTAATGAAATACCAGAAGGGTGGGGAGGGTGGGGGATAGGGATCTGGTGAGATGAATAACATTGTTTTCCTTGGTTCCTCTCTCCACTCAAGGGTGTGAATGGACACTGGGGAACTGTTAGGGAAGGTAATGAAATACCAGGAGGGTGGGGAGGGTGGGAATGGAGATCAGGTGTGATAAATAACATTGCTTCCCATAGTGCTCCTCTCTCCACCCAAGAATTTCAATGGGTACATGCAAACTCTCAGGGAAACTTGACAAAATGTTAGTGGAGGGTAGGGAAGAGAAGGGAAGGGAAGGGGTAGTTTGTGACGAATCAACATCCCATCGCAAGGAGAGTGGTTTTTACTTGTAGTCTTGTTTTGCTT
Source organism: Stylophora pistillata (assembly GCF_964205215.1). NCBI lineage: Eukaryota > Metazoa > Cnidaria > Anthozoa > Scleractinia > Pocilloporidae > Stylophora > Stylophora pistillata. Next base: position 24,281,846 of record NC_142529.1, read on the forward strand.
CAGAAGCCAAGATACTGTAAGCTCTGCCTGGAATGACCTGTATGCTTGGAAGTCAACTTTACCTTGTGCCTTTAGCAAACTTTTGTGTGATTCTCTTGTAGACTGCTGAGCAAAGAATTTGTTCTTCTAAAATGTCTCGGAAAGTACTTTCCATTCGAATGCACTGTGGGAATGAATGGAAGAGTGTGGATCGATTCAGCTTCAATACCTCATACCATTGCTATTGCCAATGCTGTAACAAACTCGGAATATATGAACAACAATCAAATTGAGACAATGGTGAAACAGCTTGCGAGAGGAATACAGTCATAAGAATGGTATATTAAGCTTTTACTTTGATTCAAGGTCTTCAATTGTGACTGCAAGAACTAGAAAAAAATGTCAGCAAAGTGAGCATGTATTTAGGTCTCTGGTTTTTTATCATCTCTCAGTTAGTGCATGTGCTATTGATCAGTTTAGCAGGCTGTATTTCACTGTACAACTTGCTAAATTGAAAAGTTTGTTTGAATTCAAGTCCTGCTTGCTTAGCACTTGGGCCATAAATCCAAGCAGAAAAAAGTTGGCCCATGACTTATAGTACAGACCTCTTACTTAGAGCCTCATATTTCAGTGTGTGGCCCACTAAATTCAAAAGTCTGTTTGAATTTATGTCTCCCTCCTAGATTTCAACCCAGAGATATAAGAAATATCTCACTAACCTTGTTTTTTTGCTTTCTCCGTGCTATCAGTTACAGAACTTAATTTTTTTTTTCTGCTCAGATTTATGGCCTGCACACTTTTCATTTGGGTCATAAATCCAAGCGCAAAAAAGTTGGTCCATGACTTACAATATGGACCTCTCACTTAGAGCATCAAAGTGTGTGCAAAATCACCTTAAAAAGTTCCCCATGAAATAAGTTGGGTTCTCTGAGGAAACTAAGGATGGTTAAAAAGTCATATAAGAGATCATGGATGGTCAATTGTATGGTAAGCACACTATATCGCTTACTGCAGCTACAACTATAAGAGATGTTGTATGTCAAAAAATTGGTTCCCAATGTTAATCTTTATTTAATTATTACACACAGATTTTATTTCTTAACATAATAAAAATAAAAAAAAAATTATGGTATATCTACTTTTTTAAAGTCCTGCTTCGAAAGAAAACTGTATGTTCATTCAATATTAAAATATAAATGTTTTTTCAATGCGATAAAAGACCATGTTATAAATTGTTAGGTGAGTTGCTCTACAGGGGATGAAACAAGCTTCTTGACTGATATCTCGCCACTCATAACCTTCTCTCGGATGGTGCCTCTGTGTTTCAAAGTAAAAACCAAAGAGCGCATCCTCCTCTTGTAGGTATTGTTTATAAGTCTACCAAATGTATGGAACACTGTTCTTTCAATAAGCTCTGGTAAATGTTCTGAAGGCTGAAAAATAAGGAAAGGAGATTGAGTCAGTAAACAAGTGAAGAATCAAATTCCCAACCAGGCTGTACATTAAAACTAGCAAGATTTGAAAAGGTTTTTTTTTTTTTCTTTCCAACCCATTAGTTTTTTAACCCTTTACAATCTAAATCATCAGTATGCATATTCTCCATACTATTCTCTATGCATTTCCTAAGGGGCTGACAAGGAGAATTTGTTGTGCTATCGAGAGCCAAGTGGCCCATCCAAAGTAAACAATGATGAAAAAAAATTAGATGAAATGCCTCCCTCATTTTCTGTTATTGGGTTGGTTTGTTTCTTTGTGACTGAAAATAGATGTCCCATCATAGCTGTAAATTAAAAATACAAATAATTTTAATCATACGGTCATTTGAAGAGCATCAGCAATCAACTGCCTCCCCTTTCCTCTTAACACTTCAGTCTTCTTGTCACAATGAACCTCTATTAAGGGTTTCTCCTTTTCCAAGTCTCTGACAAATCGTCTCCATCTCCTGAACACAACCTTGGCTTGTTGCCGTATCTCCTCGGTACTTCCCTGACGTCGCAAACGATTCACCGTATGTCCAATTTTGGTGGACATTAACACTTCTTTTGACAAATTTTTTGCGCCCAAGGCTTTCAGTGCTGACAAAATTGTTTCCGATGTGGAAACTTCATTCTCCAATTCGAGCTTTAGACGCTGTATTTCTTCCACTACAACCACACTCTTAAGAAATGAACAAAAAGGTTCATGTTGATGTTAGTCTGATCAGGGGGCTATTACTTGAAAGTACTGGTAACTTATCGGGTCCGTAAAGCTGTTCTGTTTTCATTCAAGATAAGGGTTTATGAAAGAGAAAGCTTTGTTTGCGTTAAAATGTATCAGAATAGTGTACATTTTTGTCTTCAACTTTTACCAAATTATTTTATGACTTATTTAGACTCTATTCTTATGCACTGCACTATCGATGAACTTTCATAAACGGTACTACAGAAATTGTAAAAGGAGTATACAGATATCAAACTTAAATTAACATAACACAGCAGAAAATTTGATGCTTTACCGCTAGGCTTTCAATCGTTGATTGCTTCTTCCTGTTCGCCGTCTCCGTAATTTTCCGCTCAGGTTTGGGGGAGCGTTTAGTTCGAATGACAAACTTATCCATAACGAGTATCTAACGATCTTGTTTCTCCTTGAATCTTTTCATTTTAAGTATGATCCAGACTTAATCAAGTTCTAGACGTCGGCCATATTGATTTCTCTGGCTGGCCGGGTTACTAAGGCCTGAAAATAAACTGGCGGGAAAACCCTCATCCAAGGAATCGTCCCAGGGACGGGACCCATCCCAGGCATTTGGCTTTTGAGGTAATTCGTCAACATGTGTTGTTTATTTCGTAGAAACACTTGCTTGAGTCGCAAACTTGACTAACCAGTAAAGGAGAGGTTTTCTGCAAACAGAAAACACGCTTAAAACAAACGAAATTACGACATAAACAACTGAAACAAAAACTCACCGACTGTTCGAGCTCATGGTTTACAAACAACGACAATACACGGCAACAAAACATTTTCTGAAATGAACGCAACGATTTTCTTTTTCAAAGCAAATGGGCGATTGCCCGGATGTTTACGTAAACATAGGCCCGTAATGGGAGCTACAACATGAAAGAGGGTAGGTCAAGGCTTCAAAAATGTTAATAGGCGGGTTTCGATGAGTTTTAGAATTTTAGACTTTTCCATTTGTTTTCATTTATCTTTTACTTGTTTATTTTTTTTTCGCTCAAAAACCGCTGGGCTGCCCAGTTGAATCTTGTCGAGGCGCTATGAAATTAGCCCTATTTGGCGATGGAGAGTTCAGAATCAATGGCGGGACGTGCGCAAGCGAGTGCGTGTGTGCATTGATCTATGATCGACAGCGGGGCAGAAAGAGGCTGGAACCCTGATAAACAGCCTCCCGGTTAGCTCAATGGATAGAGCGCTGGACTGTAGTGCGGGAGGTCGAGGGTTCGAGCCCCGGCCGGACCAACACTCAGGGTCTTAAAATAATTGAGAAGAATTTGCTGCCTTTCTATAACATCAAGAAATGGTTAGATATTCTAGTCTTCTCGGATTGGGACGAATAAATGGAGGTCCCGTATCCTGCAGGGTTGGGGTAGGAGACGTTAATTTCCCACACACGCGATTACTGTGTGATGGATGTCCTCCCCTGGGGTGGGATGGGTGGGTTTATTTACAGCTGAGGGCCATGTGCTACAAAACTCTTTACTGGGTTAATCATGTATTTACCCTCTTGAAAAAAAGAACATTGTATTGTATTGTATTGTACAGTTTTCATTACGGGGCATTTCACAGTTGGCGCCTTTGCTTTTAGCATTGGAACTGCCCAGTCATTTAGTTTTATAAACCAAAGACATATTAGTAGACGATCCCAGCAAAAAACTGCAGTATCTTTTATAAATTTCAATCTCACATCTAAATATATCTTCTATCATTCTCGTCCCATCAGTCACTACTTTTTCGTTTCTCTTATCACATGACTAAATAAGAAGGGGGCTCTGGAAACAAGAGTGTTATTTTATCGCATGGCAGACTTATCAAAATGCTACATTTTTCACAAACCAACTAACCGACAAGAGAATGAAATTTTTAAACACTAAAGAAGTCCAGCCAAAATTACTTACTTGCTTCAGATCGTTTCAAAAAGGAATCGTATCGAGAACGCACACTCCACATATTGCTGCAGAACCTTAACATGAAACTCTTCCTAGTTTTAAGTAACACAGCGGTCAAACGCCGAACATGCGCGGGGGGATCCGTTCTGACCGACCGCGCGCCAATTTTCCCGCGCAAAGTTTCAGAGGAAAACATACGAAACAACTGCCGGCTAACTTGCACAGTAAGCGAAAGATAATTGAAACATTCATAGAAATCTGTAAAAAAACAAAAGTGGGAAAAACGGAAAACACTCGAGACTTTTCGAACACAAAGCATTCTGTAAAGAACAAGAAAGATGGAAAGTTTTGAGCTCGATAAAGAAATATAGAAAGATGTTCTTTCGTCTTGTCACGAGCATGGGACGAAGAAAAAATTCTGAGTTCCCATGAGGATTCCGCGCTCCAATGCTCTACCACTTAGCCACAGAGACTCTTCGGTGAGCTAGACCACTTACGACGTTCATATATGACGCGCGTTCTGCATACTGCGGGGTTCGGAAACGTCTATAGCGTCATATTAAAAAGCAATTACCAAGAAAGTTATATTTTATACAGCGTCATGTTTTAAAGAGCTTTACCGAAAAAGTTGCACGATTTTAAAACACCGTGACTAACTGGCTTGTGTGGTTGTTGGTAACTCGTGTGACACAACCTGGTTCTGACAGCTTAAAAGCACGCCATCTAGTCATCACATCGTTCGCACGTGCGCAGACGTTTGACCGCTGTGTTGTTCTTAATACACTTGTTCTGTCTCAGGCTACAGCCTTAAGTATTCTTCAACCAATCCATGCAGCAGAGCCCCACTCATAACGAGAGACTCTTTGTTATTCGCATCCTCAAACAGGAACGACCGCTGTCCATAATTACAGCGAATTCGCGTACAAGATATATAGGGGAAAAGATTTTCAATGACCATTGATGATGGTTTACTTGATGGGAAGTCATAAAATTGTCCGGTTGCTACTCCATCTAAGGTAAACATGATCTGTCCCGTCGATAATATTACTGCACAGCCCACAACATCCGGGACCCTGAAACTTTGTTGCTCGTACGTGTACGCGTGCGGAGTGGGACTGGACGACTTCGGAAACTGAAGATGGCCGTCATGTACGTCACAATAAAATTTTTCCCTTGTTTCCACATTGATGAAACCCATTTGTTTGACTCGGCATGGAGCGAATTTCAGTTCTGCTTCAAAGTACAGACAAGGCAGAACGGGCTCTGAGGAAGAGGAAAATCTTAAGTGACCATGTTAACCAGAAAAACAGAAGGAAAAAAAAGGCACTACATAGGTTAATTACTCTGGAGAAAAGGTCTTGGATCTTCGTTGTTTTGCGATTCAGCCTGTGGTTAGATCGCCTAAAATTACTAAGCCTCGATACCTGGCTAGGATTAAGTTTCACCGCATAATCAGTCTTCTAGTGTTATAAACAAAGAATAAGCGAGTTCCATCATGTTTACGCATTCCTTACCTATGAAGGACTCTCCCAGGGTTGCTTCTTGTGGCCAAGCGTTAAGGCGCGACCTCGCTTCAAAGTGCTTTCCAATAGAGTCCCTCAAAGGGCCTAGGCCCAAATATGGAGTGCTGGTCACGTGTTTTTCTTCAAATGGAGGTCTTTCTTCGTTTGCTGTCTCGTCACCAGTCGACATCACTCCATACGGCGAGGGCTCTGGTTCGGTTCCAGGAAAAATTACGTCAAGTCCGGATACTTTGGGTGGCGAGCTCTGGGGTGTGGTGAAGACACCAGAGGAAGGTGTAACAAATGTTAAAGAATTATTTGTAGGTTCGGGAGATAAGGCGAGAGAAGATTTGCTCAAAGAGGATGTGTCCTGGTAGTCAAACAACACATTTGATTCAGCCACGCTGTGTTCCAGAGAAAGAACGGACGGTTGTTCCTCTTTCATAACAGCTCTAGAGGGCTCCTTGTTACAAGACTGGATCGATTGTCTTTGAGCTGGGAATAAAATGAAAACAAATGAAAACCTTTCACGACTGTCTATCACAGCCTTCCTCACATACTAGCTCCCTCCCTTTCTCCGAAAGAACTCTCTCTTTCTCTCCGATCGATTTCCCATTTCTCCTATCTTCTCTTTCTCCCTTCCCTTCTCCCTTCCTCTTTCCCCTTCACTTTCCTTCTTGCCACCTTCTACCGTACCATCCCTAATTTTTTTCCTCATCATCACTTAATCACTCACTTTCCCCATCATATTCGAATTATTATAATTAATCTTCGGTGCGCACAAGATTTTCTATGAACTACAGGTAATCACAAAAAAGGGACTGGTACATTTGAAGATTTATGGGTACGTTATTTTTATTTATTTATTTTTTTAATGCAAGTCTTTGAAATTATCACGAAATGAAAGGACCATTCTTGCACCTTTTTGTCTTTCCAACATATTAACTTATAACGCTTGTTGTAAATCATCGGTGCATACCAATTAAAACACTTATCAACGGTTTAATTAAGTGATCACACTTTTCTCTGTATTGGTTATTCGAACACTAGTTGCTTTCTTTGAATTGATAATTTTAACTACAACAGAAAGACAAAGCCCTTAAGGTTTCCCAGTAGTTCTAGAAAGAACATTCTATTTTTTAAGTAAAAGATAATGTTACTCAGTGAATAACAGAGCCACACTCGGAGAAAAAGAATTACGAGTGCTCGCAATAGGTGCTGAACCTATGACCTTCCAATTAGTACTCTAACACTGCGCTATAGGAGACTCCTGGTAAGCTAGGCCGTCTAACTAAGTCCATGGTGACAAACATCCTGCATACTACTACGAAAGAATACAGAAATCCCTCTAAAATCCACTTCTGGATTTGTCATTGAGCAATAAGTACAACTGTTGGTGAATCGCAAAGCTCTCATGAACACACCTGTATCATCAGGCTTAGCTACATCCGAAGCCTCAAGTTCCTGATCATCAATCACTTCCTCATCTTCCTCCACAATGCTTTCAAAGCTACCGCTGATCGGCGTCCAACAAGACGATAGGCGCAGTGAAGCTTTCTTTACCAGGTTAGAGACCACGTGACTTACGGCTATGTACCCATCAGGCATTTCGTATCTGTTTAGCAACAAAAGATACCTGTCATATCTGCTGTAAAGCAAGATGGATAGCTGTATCCAAGATCCTTTGGCTTTTCGTATGACAGACGCACCAAAACAGTACTTCGTATACCCGGTGAATCATCACGAACGCTACACGATAAAGGTCTTATTAACCCTTTACACTACAGCGCATCGGCGTCACTCCAAGAGTCCCCCGGAGCGCGCTAACATCAATATCTTTTCACTGATTTTTTTTTTTTTAACTCGCACGACAGACTTAGCCGAAAAGAGGAACTGCTCGTGGTCTATTTTAAACTAGCCGTGAAGTTTTGAACATTGTGAAAGTCATTTTCTATGATCAATACGGTTATAGACAAAGAATAATTGCACACAATGTGTTAAATGAACTCAGCTAATAAAACCAAATTATCTTGTAATACCCCCATCCCCCCTCCCGACACAGTACCACAATTTCTTAAGAAACTTACCACCTTCATTAATTTGGATAATGTAGGGTTTACTATATCAACATAATTTTGTGTCAAAAAAAGTCACACCTGAAGGGCTTGTTACCAAAGTTGAAGCAGCAATGCTGGTCCATGGCGATGGACGCCGCAGGATACCAATTAACTCCAGGGTTTAGCCCCCTAAACGCCACACCCATATCTACTCCGTTCAACCAGAAGGAGACTTCTCCATTCCAAGAGAACAAACAACTCAAAACATCTCCATAACTCCATTCCTTTCCATAGTCATTGCTCAGTTGTTCACAAGGGGGTCCACTCCATACTTTACACCGCGCACCATCGAATGCGCATGAGTTCTTGTCGTCACCAACCCCTACGCCTCGCTCGGGACCGTATCGGCATTCTTCGGTTTGCCAGCCTAAAGAGCGAGAATATTGATTTCAAAGAATATACCATTGATGGAGTTAGGAAACTGGAGATCTCTCTGCAGGAAAAAATAAAACAAAACAAACTGGAGATCTATCTACAGGAAAAAAAAAACGGACCAAAAACAAAACAAAAACAAAAACAAAAACAAAACAAAAACAATAACAAATAAATGACAAAAAGAGTAAAACAATTAAAAAAACCAAAACAAAAAGAACAAAACAAAACAACAAAAAATAAAACAAAAACAAAAAAATGGAGAGGCAAGGAAGAACGCTAGTGAAAAATATGCTAGCGAAAAACACCTACCTATTTGCAGTATTCCTGTACACTTCAGGGTGACTTCATAGTACCAGCCAGCAGGAAAAGGAGGCACTGCACACATCCCCCGTCCTACACACATGGTGGCATGCACGCTTTCAAATGTCCAGTTTGGATTTGAAGCCTCCAGACGATCAGCACTCAGCACAAGAGCCGGCGTCTTCGTCTGCTCGTCAAGCTCCACCCCAAGCTCTGCATGACCAGAAAAACAAACACAGTAGCTTCACGGACAGGAATAACGAGGACCAGTAGCCCATGTTAATTAAGAGCGAAGATGTAGCTGGATGTGCATGGTCGCGTTACAAAATGATGCAAAAAGGCTTATCGTAAGCATGCACACTGAGGTTATTCTTGGCGTAAGAGCTTGAACAAAAAGGGGGGTCCACGTCTGCCTTGCAGAGCCTTACCAAGACAGCAGTCAAATGTCCAGGATGTTTGAGTGGTTCAATTTTGGCCTGCTGCGCATTCATTTCCCGCGCAAAATTTCAGAGGGAAACATAAGAAACGACCGCTGTCACGCTGAATATGCGCAAAAAATGTTCACAGATATTTTAAAAGGAAACACATTAGGGAGAAAGGGCAACTCGAGTCTTCCCAAAGACGAAGCTTATTCGATCAAGTGCGTGTTCGGGTATCATCTTTATTCAACACTTTGTTGTGAGTTGATTTTTCTAAGTGGTTGTTTGTAACCTCTCTAAGCAAAATTCGCTGTGACTGCCCGAAAACAAGTCCTTTCGTTCTTACAGCATTCACATATTCGCAGACGTTTGACCGCTATGTAAGTCTCCCATATATTCATACCTGTAGTATACTTTTCCAACATCGTCATGCAGCAGCATAAATTCAGTAACATCTCAGTGGCAAGTTCAATCTGTTGAATAGTCGATGAACTACACGAGGTGGTCACAAGTCGACACCATAGGATCCGCATAGTTCCAGCCTTGGAAAGGTGCTCACGAAACTCCTCTAGATTTGAAATCAAGTCCATACAGTTGTAGAGCGTGATTACACTTAGGCCAGTAAGAGTGGAGAACGCTTCATCTAAGTCGTCTTGAATTATCGCTTCTCCTGTCACGCTCTCTGTCAGGAGAGGTTTCGTGTTGGATTTTTTCATCAACGTGTTATGAAACGGGGAGCCGCCTTTTACAGAGGTAGGTTCATCTGTGGTGGAGCCGTGAACTGGAGTTCTTAAACCACTTGCAGTTAGTTTCACTGCAAACGAAAGGTAGAAGGCAACTAATACACCAGACAATTTAGAGCTTCAACACTACCCCCCCCCACCTCACCCCACTCTATCCCCCCCTTGAAGCGTCAACATCTTACCCAGCCATTAAAAACTTTGGAAGAGCCCCACTCAAGCACTATTTTGTACTGAAGGACTCTGTGTGATTAACGAGTTTTGCAGATTAACCAAAGTCAGGTATTGGTTTTTGGTGCTGCTGTTGAGTTTTACGCTGGTAACATCATTCTACGAAGTGAAAAAGTTTCTTCCGAAGCGGTTCGTTCGCGAATGCAGACTCATAACTTTAAACTTATCCGCACACACACACACACAAAAAAAGTAAATTAAGACACGTGTACTGATTCCGCTGGAAAGACTTGACACTTCCGTTTCAAGTTATCCAACCCCAAACAGGAAACGTTAAAAGTCCCCACCTTCGGAAAGATCAATAGCCAATGAATTTCCCGGGGGAGGGAGGGAGGGGGGGCTGATGTTAAAGCTTCGAATTGATCGGCGCATAATAGCTTCATTATCAGCCAGCGCAGTAAACAGTTTCTTTAATAAAATTTACTCGTTCTTCACACCGACAACTTACCTTCTTCTGGTACAGTAGATACATTTCCTCCTGGAGAGGAAACCACACGACTAACTGCGTTTCCCTCGACTGGCTGTTCACTCTCGTTGTCACCGAAGTCTTCTGCTTCAGTTACCAGGATACCTGTTTGTCCCATTCTTTCAGTTCTTGTTTTAAGTTGCTGTTTCAGCCTCTGGAGCTGAATAGAGTTGATTAAGGATAAAAGGCTAAGAACACAATCCAGGACTTTATGTTCGGAGAATTTTTCCTGTCATTTTTATAAAAATAGGTACACATTAGAGACCTGAATAATATTCTGAGACGACTACAGTAAGGAATGAAGGATTTTCCCGATTGAAACACAGGACGCCAGCGAAATTGCCCCTGTCAACACGACACCGACAAACCATTGAGTTGAATAAAGCGGGGGGAAGGGAAGATGGAAAACAAAGCCAGCTGTAAAGTAAAGCAAATTGAGCAAAAGCACATAACGATGCCCCTGAAAACCCTCTTGGGGAGCCCCTATCCCATGGGTGAAACCGCTGCACGCTGCATTGGGTTGGTTTTAACCTTGCTTCAATTTTATTTAGTCTCAAATAAGTTAAAGCAACCTTACATGGATCTCCTGGGAAATACTGATTGCAGTAATAATCTTCATTGCTCCGATACAATGAGCTATTAGCAATGGATTGGCTCTCAGATGATCAGCTGTCTTGTTTGTCATGCTGTAAATCAACTGCACGATGTACTCCAAAAACCCCTCTGAGTTCACCATCACTAAAATAAAAAGCAAAGAGCACACGTGTTGGAGGCGCATTGGTCTCAAGGACTAGCATTCCGTCCAGGGGGGGGAGTAGAAAAACTCCTAGTCGCTTCATGCCACGGAAACCAGTTTTAAAGCACCGGCCCAATGGGCCACTAGTCTTGTAAACAGACTTTACCTTACCACACATGTAAAATAAAATATAATCCTAACCATTACAGTTTCGTCAAATGTGATTGCCGCATTAGCAGCTTTGTTATTCCCTTATTGTTCTGTAGAGTTGTAATCGGTAAGAGTCATCAGACATTTGGCTGTAATTGGACACTGTTAAACAGAAAGTTAAGGCAGCCAATCAAACTAGGTCCTCTTAGCAAAAGCAATCACAGAATTGATTACAATAACCAGAGCAACAACGACTTGCCCTACAATACTGGGGAATTTCCAAAACGGAGGAATTTTTTACTTTAGACAGTGTCTCTACTGCAAATACTTTCTCAAATAACTCTTGGTTTTTTTCGAAAATTTTAATGATTGTGATTAATTGGTAACATGACTTCGTGTCGTCCAATCCTCGTGATTTACAAGTCAGACTCCCGCTACACGATCACCAGATTTTGTAATCACTCGTTTAACTACAGACCAGATTGGTCTCCATTCTGTCCTATTAACATTATTAATTTATCAAAGTTTGGGACTTTCTTTACTTCCTTCATACTCTTGGGGAACCGCAAACGCTGTAGGTATTACATTTTCTTAAATAAAAATACTTTTCAAGCCTATGGAATTAAAAAATTATATGATTTCTGTAGCATGTCTAACCCTGAAGGAAACATTGGTGTACTGTGCGAATGTTAGACCTGATACAGTTTGAAGGGAACTGCACAAACCTTCTTTATGATGGTCATGTCTTGCTAGAACTGTCAGCAGCTCCAATTCTGACACTTTGCTGATGGCGAGCGAAGCAGGCGTGCTCATCAAAAGATCAATCAGTGGTAACAAAATGTAACCTTGGACCTGCTCATTTGAATAGTACCCTGCAGAAAGAATCACATGGGTTATCCATATGAAAAGACGGAAGCAAAAACTAACTGAACTTACAGACTTCGAATTCAGTGGTTTACGATTTGTTGACTTACAAGAAGCAATTAGAAAGGTTCGGGAGACGAGGAACCTTTGGGAAATACTCAGAACTAGTTCCGAAAAGCGATCAGACTTAACGAAACGAAACTATTTCAAAATCTTTGACATTCCCAGAGCATCGCGCAAAAGAGAAAAGTCCACAACAACATTTGTGTGGTTATGGGTAAGTCTTACTGATCGCAAGGCGAGTTGTCAGACCGTCCGACGACTTCGGACTTAAACACTCTGGCTTTTAAAGGTCACAAGCGACGAAATCATAAGCGGCATCTGTATCTTGCTTCAGATTTTTTTCAGCTCCATCCCAATCGGATCATGTCGCCGACGCTCGGGAAAACCAGCCTTTGCTGGTGTCATAACCACAGCCTCTTTTAAGATCTTTTTAAATTCTTACCTAAACTGAGCGTCGTGGACAGCTCAACAACATCAAAGCCTCGTTGAAGAGAAATCCCTACTGCTCCATCTCTTCGCTTGTAACCGCAAAATGTCCAAAGTTCGCCAGTCTTGAAATCCCAATCTTCGATACCAATGTCTTTCAGACTCAGTTTTGCCTTGTCTGAGGACGGGAATAAAAACAACAACAGTGGAAAACTTGGGGCGACAACACTGGAAAACTTGGGGCGATTTTCATGGCTTCAACTTGGATTGACGTCTTGCTATACGGCACTAATGCTTGTGCGTTTTAAACGCCATGAGAGCCACGGCCGGCTGGGACATTGGATCTTGACCACTGTAACTTTGACAGATTGGTCAAGGGGTAGAGACCTGACTGAACACAGCGGCGTAACTTGGTAGGGAGGGGTGGGGGAACAGGCTATGAACTGACAGGTATACAATACATGAATCGTCCTGAAATAAACAACAATTTCTCAAGGAAAGATTCATTCAAACACCACTCGTTTTTTCGCCCTTGTGATTTTGCCGCGGAGGACCGCGGGCTTCGGTACTCTTTTTTTTTTCCTGTAGCGGGCATCTTGGTTTTGTAATGTTTTGAGCTCAAATTAATTACTTTATTTGCCGACTTCTTACTGCTTATTCAACTGTTCTGGAATCGAGAACACAATTTAACTTACCAGACATATAATATTCTGCCTCTCCTCGCACAGCTATGAAAACCAAGGTACCAACTGGTATCATATCAACAAAATCTACAAGTTGGTCGCTGGCTTCCTTGTCATGTCCGGTATCGAATGCAGCAGCCTCAGTGACTTGGAATGTCATGAAGTCCATCACCACAATATTAATACCAGGTTTATTAGGACAGTGTTCCTTGCCGTTGATTAAAATACTTACACGCTCACCATTTCTGTACCCAAGTGACTTAATACGCACTGGGATTTCTGTGTCTAAAAGGAAACATCGCAAACCGTAATTTCTAGAATGATCCGCACAATATGGATATGCAGAGCGCACGGTGTAGCACTCTTTAAGGTGCTACAAGCTGAAGGTAAAACAAGCTGAGAATGAAAGGAGCATTTGAAACAATGCATTTTCAAAATATTCCACCTTGAAAGCCATTTGAAAGTCTTTATTTCCCTCAACATTTTTGGGCATTTTAGTGTGGAAGATGGAAAGAATTTTGTATTTTTGAAGTAAAACATATTATTGTGGTCTGGCTGTAACCCTAAAGTAAAATGTAAGGAAATGTGCTCTGGATACTCTTTGGACCTTTAATATCAAAAGTGTCACGTGGTGAAATAAATTGGGAAAGCTGATTGATTTCTAGAAAAAAATTTATCCCTGAAGATTTTTTTTTCTATCTGTCAGTACAACCAAACAATCACAGTACGCAGCCCTGTCCATGTAATTAGTCATTTATAATCCAATCCACTTACCAAGAAATCCTAACATGACGAGAGTCTTGGCTGCATGTGTTGAACACTGTGGGTGATCACTGTCCCCAATTGCTAACTCCATTAGAGGCTTTAATCCTCCCAGCATAATGATTTCTTTCTTGACATCATCAGAAGTCATGGCCATGTTCAGAAGTAGAGCTGATGCCCAGAATTGCAGTTCAGTATCTGTTGATACTGAGTAAGCCAGCACAGCTTTAAGGCAGCCATCCTCTAGGACTCGGCTTTGTAAACTTTCTGGATGGTGATAATATGAAAAGATAAATATTACATGAGATTTTACCACTTTTACCCTTGAACTCCCAAGATCTGATTGTTAAATCTCCCCTCTAGCTGCTACACATTTCCTTGTTAATTAGTTAAGAGAATTTGGTGTTATATCAGGATAACAACTTCCTGATAAGTTTGAGTATTCTCATTACCTGTTTACTGCAATATTAATGGATATTTTTGGGAGAAGTTTCACATTAATCACTTCTGTTAGACTGGGCAATAGGGTTAAATCCTGAAAACTCACTGTTAAACTTCTAGTTGAACTTACCTATAGTACAAAAGAGACCAAGTAGTTCTGCCACCATACGAATCAAGATGTTATCTTGCCTGCAGGCCAGTGGAACAAGGGACTTGATAACATCAGTGGCCATGGAGAGCACCCTTAAAGCTGCTGCTCGATTTGCAGCTGGATTTCCAGCTGGATCAAAAATTGTGTCAAAAGATTGATCTTGTTTTCATTCCACAATTAGCCTTAATCATGTTTTCTTTGAAAATTTACCCAGTACCACCCCAGACCTCCCTTTTAATGAGGGGTGTGGTGACACTCAAGAGGAAAATTTTTCCAAAAATCACTGAAAGTAAAACAATAATATTTCTTTATGGAAATATCAGGGAAGGGGAAAAGATTTATGAAAATTCTAATGAAAACAAGGCTTGGGGGTAAATTTTCAGTAGAGGACATTTACAATTACAATTTATCACTTATAGAGCGCTATTTACAATGACAGATCAACAGCACTTTACAATCAATCCTAACCCGCCCATCCCACCCCAGGGGAGGACATCCATCACACAGTAATCTCGTGCGTGGGAAATTAACGTCTCCTACCCCTAACCCTGTAGGAGACGGGACCGCCATTTATTCGTCCCTATCCGAGAAGACTAGAATATCTAACCATTTCTTGATGTTAATTAGAAAGGTAGCATATTCTTCTCAATTATTTTACGACCTTGAGTGTTGGTCCGAACATACAGGACATACAGTATTTGTGCACAAGAGCAATTCAAAAGCCTTCCCTTCACTCTGTAATTAGATAACATAAATTTTATAAATACAGAATGTAGCAAGGGCACCCATATAACCACATTGAACAAATAGAAATTGAGAGTCCCTATCTAACACCAACCTTCAGAGAGGACCAAGTCATGAAGCAGAACCACTGACCAGTGGACAATGTCAGTGTCACCTGATGCAAGACACACTGGTATTCGCGCCACAAGTGAGGAACAGTGAAGCACATTGCTCCTGAAGGATTTGCTTCCAACACACAAGAAACTGAGCAGACGCAAAATCAGTCTCTGTAGGGTTGCTTCACTTGAGCATAAAACATTCTGCAGGGATTTGACAATGTTTGGAGTGGCACAAATTTCTGCTTTGTAAAGGTCTTGAATAGCAAACTGATGCAACAGTCCAGCTGCCCAGTAAACAAGGTCACCGTCATCTGTGCAAAAATGTCAATTCATATAATTAACAATTACTCCACAAGCACGTAGGATATGAAATGATAGATAGCCAACGGGGCACGTAGCACCAAGTTGGCTATAATCACCTCATATCCAACAAGCGCGAGTGGAATAATTGTTTTATTAAAAATGTTGAATTCAATTATTAAATTTTATTAAATTTTATTAAATTCTTAGCTCCCTTTTAATTTTAAGCTGACACATATGCTTGCCACATTTGTAGATTATGGTATATTGGTTGATATATCATAATGGCTAAGCCAATAAAAAGTCTTGAATTGCATTATCCAATGATCTAGTTTTTAATAATAGATATAATGCCACAATTAATAACATACCATACAATCCCTATAGTTTTAGATCAGAAGATTTGGTGTTTAAATGAAACAATTTCCTCTAGTTCCTATGTACTTTACTTCTCATCCAGGCTTTTTGTCAAGAAACATGGAAACACGCTACGAGTAGAATATTCTCTACATCCAAATGAAAAATAGCTACTGTAGAGCCAACAAAGTTAGTGGCAACTGAATTGTGACTATAGTGAATTCTCTGATGCCTGATACCTGCTTAACAAAAGTTGTCATCACCCTGCCATGTCATCAAATAAGTTACTGTACATGTAGCTCACGTAGCTCCTTTTTCTGCCTTTAAAAGCACACACAACCCACAATTACCCTATTCGCTCCGACGAAGGGCTAACGCTCGAAACATCAGCTTTTATAATCGTAACGGTGGCCAATTTACCATTTCAACTTTGTTGATATATTCAAATTATTTCGTTACCCCCACCGACGCAGCCCCAAACAGTTTCTTTAGAAACTATCAGCCTTTATTACTGTACATGTAGTTGCAATACTGTAAAATGTAACACCAGAATTATAACATTATAGCATTATTGTACAAATGCACGTACCAGTACTAGTAAGTGCAGGTCATAGGTGCAAATTAATCTCTGCAAACAAATATGACAAATTATAGTTCACCTGCTCTGAGGGAAACAACCGCCGTCCTAAAGACATCATATTTGGCCATCTCCTTAAGATGTGCAATCTCACCCTCTGTAGTATTGTTCACAAACATCACCATGGTGTGCAGACATGTCTTCATGAGAACCAAGTCTCCTTGATTTCTCACAAGCATCGCCGAGACAGCTGGTATCACACCGTTGGCTAACAGTTCAGGTCGCAAGGAATCACACGATGCCAGCTGATGAACAATAAACAAACTCCACCGCATAACTTCTTTACTTCTACCCTCCGAAATCAGCTGCAAAACAACAGCGAAAATGGACGAATTTGACTGAGCCAGACGAAGTTTAATGCTCTCTTCATCGTATATCAGATGAAATAGCGATTCGGACGCACATCTTTGCAAACGAACATCGTAGCCTCCCATCTTGGATAGCCTTCTGTAGCCAACTTGCACTGATTGAACGAGGGAGTGAGAGAGCGATGCTAATATTTTGTGTTCAATCAACTTCTCTCTTTCGTTGCGTTCCGAGTTTTTTACCAACATAGCTAGTGCGACAACTGCCTTCAAGACTTGAAATTCGTCATCACTGTAGCAGGCATTTACGATAAAATCCAGATTATTATTCTTCATTGCTTTATCTAGCACAACTTGTTCAGCACTCTTCCTCAGTGAGTAGTTGGAAGAGCGCACGAGAATTTCCAGATCCTCTAATTTAATGTTATCTTCCAGATGGGACAGTGTTTTTCGTGTACATTTTTCCCTTATAAATTTTCGTAATTCAGCGAGACAGAAAGCCGTCCCTAAGCCTGAAAGCAGGCCAGCAGTGAGCCAAAGAGCTTTCCTGTTGTCGAAGGCCATAGCTAAAAGTTCTAAAGCGAGATCAAAGCTCTCATTAATACATCTGTCGGCAAAGTTGAAAACGCTTTGACAGTTGGCGCCATATTTCGAAAACACAGCACATCATTCGTCGCCTCGGTTCCGTCTTCTGTTAAGGAAGCTAGCACAACCACTTTATGTCTGTCAAGATTGGAACAGGTTAGGCCACAAATATCTGTGATAAAACCTTCACGAGAAAATCTTACTGCAGGAATAGAAGAAGTATAAATTTTGCGTTTCTCTGCGAAAAGCTAAAACGTTCCAATCAGAAGAAGAGATAACAAGTAATTTTAGAGACACTTTATGCCTTGTATCAGATGTATCATTAAGTTAGTGTGAGGATCCGCTG
This sequence comes from Stylophora pistillata, assembly GCF_964205215.1. Lineage (NCBI taxonomy): Eukaryota > Metazoa > Cnidaria > Anthozoa > Scleractinia > Pocilloporidae > Stylophora > Stylophora pistillata. Next base: position 24,299,726 of record NC_142529.1, read on the forward strand.
ACCTTAAATCGCCTGGTAAACGTTTCATTTTGTCGGTTAGTGACACACTTCTCGATAATGGTAAATATTCTTCTATAAATCCTTGATCTGACTTAAAAAAATATATTTTTAAGATGCTATTTTATATCTTCAGGGAGAAAGAAAGGCTGTCAATAAGTATTACCCTCCGGATTGGACCCCAGAACAGGTGTGTGCCAAAATTGTCTCTTTCAGTTTTCACCATGAATGCATGTATCCAACAGTACTGTACAGTGTTACTTGAACTGTTTAATCTACGTCTGTTTTTTCAGGGCTCACTTGACAGATATCATGGACAACACCCGTTACGTGAACGAGCTCGAAAGCTTGGCCAAGGAATTCTCATTATTAGGTAAATGCGAACCAGAATACTTAATCAATTGTTATGCCTGTCGAAAAATGGAACTATTCTTACCAGAGTTCTTGTATGCCCAGTTTCCTCTATAAATATTCAATATTTTATGATTGAAGAGTTGTATGAAATAGAGCCTGAAACGACTGTTGATGGAGCATTCACTTCTCCCTTTGCCTCACAAATAAATATAGGATAATTTGATAGGAGAATCTAGCAGTGTGTCTGATATCATTTGTTGGAGCAACTTCAGAATATCTGGCCACCTCATTTACATGTGTTAGGAGGCTTTAAAGAACGTGGCATAAAACAATAGACACTACTCTTATTCAATGACGTGTAAATGACTGGGCTGGTATTCTGCGGTGTAGCCCTCTTTTTTTCAAATACCCCTTCAAAGCATCACATATTGACATTTCCATCTGGTAGTACGCAGAAATTTTGTCACCATGGACCAAGTAAAGTAGCCAGCAAGGGTACCATATAACCCCATACATTATTTATGCATTCAGACTAGTAGACTTTGGTTTTAAAGTTTTGTTGTGAAAGACAAAGAAGTGGAATGCATAATTAATGTATGGGGTTATATGGTACTCTTTCCAAGTAGCCTAGCCTGTTGCTTGAGTCTCCTACAGCTCTGTGGTAGAGCATCTAAAGTACTAGTTAAAAGGTAGTGGGTTCCTCTCATATTTGGAGCACTCTGAGTTCATATTTCTGAGTATGCTCATGTCATTTCACTGAATTTTGTTTATTTATTTGGTAATGCAGGTTAAGAGTCAGGTAGCCTTTAACTGTATGCTGCTTCTAATGGTACACATAATTATGGGCTTCTCTTAAGATTCTTAAACTCTGTTAAATTAGTTAAGGTTTGATCCTATCTCACCTAGATTTGAGATGCCCTATAACATATGGTGTGGAGGATGTGGAAATCATATTGGAATGGGTACAGTATGTCCACATTTTTGTGGTTATTGGAAAACATTTTACTCCAGATATTTCCAAATTAGTATGATCTTGTTCCACATACACACGGATGTACATTTTTGTCTCATGGGCTGCTTGGAGGTAAATAATACCTTTTATTCATCTCCAAACTAGCCAATCAGCCTGCATGTGCAAAAAATCTGCAGTATATACTAATGTTTGATAAATGTTTCTCTTGGTCAGAGTTCTCTGAGTTTCATATTAATTTACGTTTCCTTGAGCTTGAAAAGTGCTGTGGGAAATTATTAAAATTGCTTTTGTAAGTGATGTAGTTCAAAGTGGCTTAGTTCTTTTATGGTCTCTCTCCTGTAGGTGTACGGTACAATGCAGAAAAGAAAAAAGTTGGTAACTACTACACCACACCCATTTACAGATTCCGGATGAAATGTCACCTTTGTGATAATCACTTTGAAATAGAAACTGATCCAAAGGTAGGGAAAAGAAAATGACACAGTCCCTGCTGTTTAACTTGGAATGGGTAGAAACCACAAAATGTTTGGACATCCAGTCTGTACAGTGTATTTTTTCTAAGCAGTAGGAAAATATTAGATTTGTGAGAAGATTTTACACAGTATAATTAACAACTATTCACCGAAGTGGAGGTGGTTAGTGGTGGATGTTTACTGAGCCGCAAATCGGCGAGGTAAATATCCACTGCTAACCACCGACACTGAGGTGAATAGTTGTTTTAGTATATACTAAAACAGTGAGATAATATACACCACCAAAAATTAATTTGAGTCATTTCTTCACTTGTCACCGATGCAAACCGGGACGCCATTTTTTCCCGAGTTGCTCGGAGGTAAATAGGAGAGGATATTCGGAGTTTGACTAGCCAATCAGAGCATGCCTTCAAAACTAGCCACTGTTTTATTATATACTAATTACAATTTATTTAAAGATTTGCACACTAATTATAATGTGTGGCTAGTACGAATAACAAGACATTATGTCCCCTACAAGATTCTACTATCAGCCCAGCCCCATGGTAATAATGATTTAAAAACAAGAAGAAAAAAAATTAAAAAGTTGATTGATAAATTAATCATTAACAAGTGCATGCACTTAATAAATATACTCTTCTACATTTGGAACAGTTAATCTTAAATAAATGATCGTTGTCCCCATTGAAAACAGTATAAATATGCTTAAAGAATAATGATTCAAGTTGGCACTTGAATGAACCCAAGGATTCAACCAACTTGATATTATCAGGGATACTATTCCACATGATACAAATTCTATTAAAGAAATAGTCCCGAAAATGCAAGGTACAATTTCTATTCTCCTAATTCTTTAACCTCACTCTTGAGATCTGCTCTCTGAGGTAAAGGTGATTTCAAGTTCTTTTATCTGTTATGGTCTAAAGCTCACAGGAAATTTACCAGAAATGGAGAAAAGAGCCACAGTCTTTTCATTTTTAATATATTTGCTACTCCTTGGCATATAGTTACTGGATGGTGTATATATAATTGATTATACCTTGTGACATACCAAAATTAATTGGAGCAATCAAAGCACAAACTGATAATAGCATGTTTAAGCCAGGGTAGCTTTAAGTGTGAGGGGTTTTCATACAACATTTTGCTGTTTTGCAATAATTTATCCTTTCCAAATTTTTGCCTTCTTGTAATCAACTGTCATTAAAAAGTTAAGCTGACCAAGAAAAAAATTATTTCAAAGTGTGTTTGATACAGTTTACTGGTACAATTTACAATGCAGTTTAATTTTGAATATATATGTTATATGTTTCATTGAATTTTTTTTTGTCTCTTGATAAGAACTGTGATTATGTTATTGTGAGTGGAGCTAGAAGAAAAGAAGAAAGATGGGAACCATCAGCAACAGAAACTGTTGAACTAACAGGTAATCAAGACTAGAAATATAAAACTTTATCGAGTTTTTCCATGCAACATTCACCAAAATGTAATATACAGTAGGAAAAATAAACCTCGCAACAAAAAGGCCTGCCAACCAGTAGTTGCATCTGCTGACTTGTGATAAAATTGCAGGGTGGTTGCAAGACTTCAGGGAGCAGATACATACATGTGATGGTATAATTTATCTGAGCATGCTTAGCTTGGCTGATCATTTCAAAGCATTTATTCCTCTCACACACTTGTTGAAGCTGTTGGGCGTAATGCATTGTGAAAGTTGACTGTTTTTTGAGAGGCAGTATAGGAGCAGAAATAATAAAACAATACTTTAGTTGTCTGATGTTTCAATGTTGCTAACATCTTGATCAAGAAGGTAAAAAAGACAGTTTTACCGTGGTGTGAATATGAATTAGAACAGCCATTTTTTAACTGGTTTGCCTACTGCCAGTGAGGGTTTTAAAAAATATATTGATTTATGTTATATATTTGTGTTAGTTCGTCTCATCATTCATTTCATTTTCATTTTCTTCTTATTTTCATTTCATTTCATCAAATTTTATATCATTTTATGTCATTTTATTTCATTTAATTCTTTTATTTTTATTTGTGTTAGACAAGGAGGATGTCAAGAAAATGGCAATTGATGCAATGTTTAAATTGGAACATGGTGTTCAAGATCAAGAGAAGTCCAAGAAAGCTTTACCTACTTTAGCACAGCTTAAGGTAACATGTTTTCAGGGCTCAAAACAGAGAAATGAAGACTTATGAATGCTGCAACTTCATATTAAGCTTGGATGTGAAAAAGGCGTGTAAATACTATACTATGCGACTAGCTTTTTAAATTGAAAACTATGGCAAGCTTCTTCAACTTGTTGCGACCTGTTAACGCACTTTTTCTGGGATTGGTGGGGAAATTGGCAGGGTGGGGGAAGGTAGACATCTACCCCAATCTCATCTTCCATTTACGAAATTAACTATTGAATACGTTTTGGAAAACATATTTTATCTCTTCCAGGAAGTTCAGTCTGTATGGGATGATGATTACGCAGCTAATCAGCTTCTTAGAAAGAAATTTCGCGAGCAGAAACAGGATTTGAATGCTCAAGCCATGAAAGACAACGAGTTGAAAGACAGGGGAGCGCTGGACGTAAGTCTTGTGCCAGAAAGAGAGGAAGACATCGAACTCGCGAATAGGATAAGATATCATGGAAAAGGTGTGAAATGACATAAATTTTGCCTCAGTTACGTATTGGTAACTAAGTCCTTTATCTCAATTTTTCATTACGCCAAATAGTCGGCCATAGACACCTACTGTATACACAGTGATCATGTCATGTCGCAGACCTTTCCAGAACATTTGATGTTTCAGAGAGTTCAGAGATCGTGTTTCTGAGTTTGTTGAAGTTCGAATCAGGCTAGAAACCGCCGTTTAAAAAAGGTGTCATTTTTTCCCATACATCTTTCATATTTACATTTGCATTGCCACTGAAGGAAAACAAGCGCAAATATTCAGTCGAGAAATGATTAGAGGAATTTAATGTAGTTTTTTTGTTTCTGCTTCTAGATTTCCGTTGCGATAATGATTTTCTGCAGCGCAAAACTCTTTTGCTGGTTATCGAAGAAGGATTGGTAACGGTAAAATCACTTTATTTTGACGCAGTCCAATTTTTTTTTTTTTTTTTTTTTTTTCAAATCTCATCCAGGTTTTGACGGGCATCGCCGTAAGCGTCGGTCTGAAATCAACGACAGGCCATTGTTTGATACAAAGGGAAAATCCGAGGAAAAAAGACAAAAAATCAAGCAACTTCTCGGAAAACGGAGACAAATCAAGGTCAATTCTTTTTCAACACCTGCCAAGTCGAAGAATGAACTTACCATCCAGGGATCGTTTGGTATTAAAGTTCGAAGGACAAAGCTCAATAATAGCGAGAGCGCAGACAATAGTACTTATAAGGACCCTTCAGTTGAAGACCTTTCAAATGGTCCCATCGTGAATCAAACAGTGATTTCTTCTGAACTAGATTCGCAGAGAAACATTGAGATAACTGGAAATACATCATCTGAAACGGAAGTTCGTGCGGCTAGGTCCCCGGATGCGACGTCTCAAAGCGTCAAACAAACACAGAATTGCCTCGCAAACCAATTAAAACAGGAGGAAAACTACAATACCCCGGATGGAAGCTCTGAAGACTCAGAGCTGGATAGAAAATCTTATATTAGTTCTTTGGTGTGCTGCGATTACGCCGACTCTAGTGACGCTTCAGATGATCATACATAACACGCTCAGGAAATATTTCATTTAAGATACACGAGTGACGTATTGTCACGAAAAATTCCTGTTTCGCCTTGCGGATCATTTTGCTCTTGACCGTGTATTCAACTTCTATTAAAAACTCGCGAGCCTCTCGGCCCTACTTGGGAATGAGTTCCAGATTTACCACTGCGTTGCAAACTCCAATTCGTTTTCGACACTACGTATCTCACGGGTTAAAATTTCAGGCGAGGGGCAAATGCGTCCTAATGTATGCGGCACATCTGATCAAATAAAAACTCTAATCAAAGTAGAAAGTCATACAAGTGGGTACTGTGGGTGTCTTGCATTTTTATCGCCTTCATTAATGGTTTTGTTTTGCCGTGACATGTTTTTTTCAATCTGTTAGCTATAAATGACTATGTGTGTGTTTGTTGTGTGGTTTTCAGCGATAGTTGAAGATTATTTGTGGAAGGAAGCTGGTGTCGTTTCGCGAGACTTTATTTGCAGTTTCGATGCTGTATACCAATACTCCTTACATTGCTTACGTTGAATTAGCTAATCAAAATTCCGGTCAGTTCTGAAACTTGATATTTTTAATCTATTTATGAGACGATGATTGCTAGTGAAATTTTAGATTAAAATGTTTTTATTATTCCTAGCCTAAAAGCTGAACTGTTGAATATTCATTCACATTTTCAAGACTTGTTTCATGTCCTTAACTTCTAATACCAAGAAAAATAGTGTACCCAGAGAATAATAATTCGCTCCATTCACGTTAATCCTTAACGACAGCTGTGATCTTTTGCACAAGTCTAAATCTGAATGTTGATATTTCTTGATATTGACAAAAAAATTTATCATACAGTAAAATCTTGAATAACGAAAAAATATCCTGTTTCTTTAACGTTCATTCAAAGATTTCCCCCGAATGTTCAAATTGATTTACAGCGAAGCATTTTAATAACCCCTTTTCGAAACAATCGACTTTGAATCGAATACAGAATTGGATTTACACTGGCGCTGATTAAAACCAAACTAAACATGATAAGGAACATTCTGCCGTTAATTTCGTGAACAACACCGATTAAAAGAGAACCTTGCAGAACCGCCCATGGTAACCAAAATATGTTAAAAGCAACAATAACACTAAAGACAATTTTTGTAATTCGCTTGCGCGAGTTAACCAATACTTTGCCTTCTTCGCGACGCGTTCGACGCCAGCAATGGCACCATAGATGTTTGATAACTGCCATTGAAGTCCGCAAAATAATCGCCATCGGTATAATGTAAGCAGCGATGAGATCAATAAAAGCGATGACTTTAAATTTGTCGGTATCCACAAGAAATTTAAGGCAAAGCGGCGCTATCGATTCTCCTTCGAATCTATTCGGAATTTTTGCCATGATCAACATCATCGGTAGACAACATATCACCGCCACCAACCAAATAACGAGAAGCAGGATTCGTATCTTCGTCGTTATCGAAGCTTTTCTGTGCTTCCATGGATAAACTATTGCATAAAATCTGTCCGTTGAGATAGCAGCTAGAGTAAAAACAGAAATTTTCGTGGTGAGGTCGATGCTTACAATAGTTACTTTGCAAGCAATGCCCTCGAAGTCGGGTCGTAGAAGATTTCCGTCGCTGAAGTAAAGATTTCGAATTTTCCCCGCGTAGAAAAGAGACGCAAACAGTAAGCATGACAAGTCAGATATGGCTAAATTGAGAAGAAGATAGTTAAATGAAGTCCTCAGTTTTTTGTTTGTAATAATGAGGCAACAGACAATGAAATTTCCAGTCATGCCTGCCAAAATTATAACCGGCGTAGCAACATCAAATGCTTTTAAATCAGCGTTCATAGACATTCTCAGCCGTATGGGTCCACGGAGTGAGAACAATTCGTAGGGCGAAAACAGAGCGTTAAGTACAAAGATAAACTGAAATATCTATTCAGAGCTCGTCTGGGTTTTACGAGGAAAAACTTCCTTAGGCAATCTTTTCGAAATACTCCTTGCACAGTGGTAGATTCTATACGAATTGCATTCGAAAGATTGTCATTTCTTAATTAACATGTTAACGAGAACTTGATTCTTAACTGCCATACCTAAAATAAGCCTCCAATTAAAAGGGAAATTGAGGGCGCTTGGCGGATTTCTATTTGATAATCTCATTTTAGATGCAAATGTTACTTTTTCGATATGATTTTTTACACAGTCTTCAATTAAAAATAGTTACGTTTTCACTCGAAGTAATAGTAGTATTCTACACGATTCTTTCTTTGTGTTTATTGCGTTTTGTTTTGATTATTTTCGTTATGAGGAAAATAATCGTTTAATCCATTTTAACAGTTTTTTTTTTTTTTTTTTTTTTTTTAAGGTAAATCCACCTAAACGTCTAAGCCAAGAGGCCATAGCTAATAATAGTATGCATTAAAACTCTGGAGGCTTGATTTTTAATAGCATAGAGCGCTATTTCCACCCTGACTAAGATGTCTATCTTATCTTTTTGAGACTGCGTAATATCGACAACGAGAAAGCGTGAAAATGTTTCCGCTATGATCGTGAAGCGTGATGTCTCGTAAATTTCTACTAATAACACTCCGAAACTCATTTCATTTGATTGGTCCCTTTCTTAAGCCAAAAAACCCTCTTTTTTACAGCCTAGGACTAATTTTAGTGGCTTAACGGTCGGCTTACCAGTGAATTTGGTTCCGTTGTCATGTTTATATATATCATGGAGGCGTTCATTAATTTTCCTCTTTCAAGGAGAAATTTTTTTTCATGAATAAATTAGATGATTCAGAAACTATTGAAATTAAGTGCTGAGGAAAAGACAAAGAATCCGCTTAGTTTCAATTTTTTTACGTAAACTTACTGAAACAAATGATCAATTTTTTGCAGGGTTCGCGGTCAAATGAAACACTTTCCTCTTCAAGTATACATTTTCCTTAATCTCGAATGGAGAGGAGTTTCGAGGCATATTTTTATGGCGTGCCGTATGGGACAATATTGTTGACACAAAAATAAAGTGCAAAACTTAAATATATATGTCATGGATCAAATAGATATGATATACATGGAATATATGTGGCATGGACCAAATACGATATAGATATGGGGCAAATGCGCGAAAAATATATATGGTTATAGTGCCCATTGTCAATTTGGTCAGCGGAAGATTGACAGGATTGATGATTTAGAGCAATTTTTCGAGAGCTCTATTCCATCCCTTTTTCGTCAAACTCGTAGAAATATTCACTCTGAAAACATCAATGTCTTGAAGTATTTTGAACGCCGATTAGATGATCATGCATACGTTGTTAAGTGTTTCATATTTGAGTGCAAAGTGCAAAGCACTGGCGAAAGTTTACTTGAGCCACTTTATCTCTTGTACGAAGAAATCATCGGCTTAATTTCTAAATATTTGTTGCATGCTTCGAGACTATGCTTCTGAAAGTGGATTTTCTTTGAGAACGGCTCGTGCTCCAGAAACTGCTGTTTGAGTTGAAGTTTCAGGGTTTGAACTTGAACTAGCGGATGACCTAGCTTGCAAGGCTTCTTTGAATTGAGGGTGATCAATAATCTGTCGAACAAGTAAGTCGACGGTGGGAGTAGAGTTCACCATAATTATTCAATTCCTCGATCAGATGCCAAGTTTTCCTGCTTTCCAAAATAACGCCGCTGGCCAAAGTGATAACGGGCACAATAGCCATATATATTTTTCTTACTTTTGTCCTATGTCATATTTTTATTTATTCAGTACCATATATTGACTTGATCCGTACCATATATATGTTGCACATATATTCCATTCATATATTTATTTGATCCATGCCATTTATACGTAACTTTTGCATTTTATTTTTTGGGCACACAATATTGTCCTATATGGCACCCGATATATTTTGAAAACGTATTTTGTTTTTAAAGAACTGTTTTTCAATAAAATCTAATTATCAATCATGTGCCCCTTAATCAATTTTCCAGCCGATCAAAATAAAGGAAAACTCTATAAAGATCAGATCGAAGATAAAACAAGCAATCTGCCAAGAGCGCGGGAACTGAAGCGGGTGGGCATGAGTGATTTTAGTATGGCATTTGATTGGTCGAGAGGAAAGCGCGAGTTTTATTCTTGCTTGAAAGAAAGACGCTAGTTCTCTGGACCAATCACGGACGGTAGAGAAGCAAAACTAATGCAATGCCAGGCTCCTTTCGACATTCGTTCGAGAATGCAACAATGGAAACTTAAATTGCGCCCTGGTCGTTCCATAAGTAATCTGCATATTTAAACTCTCTTCTCTTCTTTCCTTTAAGTTACAGCTGAACGATTTTGAAGAAAAATAGATAGATTTAGATAAAAAGAATAAATCCATAGTCCAAAGGCAGAGCTATTTACAGTTAGTAAAATGATTAAATAGAGGATAACGTTGAAGGCGTCATGCATGCGCTCTGATTGTTTTTTCAAACTTTAACCATCCTTTGCCGTTCGCCTTCGAGCAACTTGTACGCGATTTGAACCTAAAATATTGCACTCGTTGGCCATCTTCTCTCTCTTCTTTGGTTAAAACAAATGTTTACTTCAGTGTTGGTGCCTAGCTGTGGATATTTACCACCAAAAAAATATCTGTAAGTTCTAAGTGCGACATTTTTTCTTTCCTTTTACGTGTTTGGAGTTCATTTATAAGTCTTTTTCATTCTACAGTTATATTTATTGTTTCATTAGCGCTTTTCTTTGTCATTTTGTTGCAGCCTTTTGGTCGCTTTGTGCTGCCTGCATAATTTATCATGTAATATAGCTGTTTTCTTGTTTTTGCTCAGTGCAGTTTAATAATGTTTCTGTGGCCGTAACAATGTAAGTACTTCAGTTATAGTCCTCTTTCCGTCTTGTTGTTCGTTATTTCTTTATGTTGTCTATTGTGTAACTGTTGTAAAAGTTTGTTATTTTCTTTAGTTTCAACCAACTTCAGCTAATCAGGATTAAAGTGAATTATATTTATATTAAAGATGCGGAGTTGTTAATTTCCGGGCCACAGACCACACACACAGTTTTCGCATAATTGCAGTTTCAATATCCACCACCAAATATTCACCACTGGCCTCCTCCGCTACGGTGAATATATAGCTTTTAATTATAACTAAGGCAATTCAAGTTTCTTAATGGTCCAATCAATAGATGTTATCGCGACAAAACGGAGTGATTGAGTGAGCAAGCCATCTGGTGTTACTATCATACTTAGTGATGCTACAAAATGTTTCCGAAAAAAGTGTTCAAAATAAAATTAAAAATAAACAGAATTGAAGGGAAAAAACAGGGATATCTTTTAAACGGAAAACTGAGTGCGGCTTACTTGCTACTCATAAAAGTATTTAAACGAAAGTTCTGATGAGCAATAGATTATGTCCTGTTAATTTAAGACATGATTTCATGCTTCAAAGTTCAAGTAGCGTCTCTTAAAATAGATAAATATAGATAACTTTCCTAAAAATGTACTGTAAAATCATGCGACAGCTGAAGAAAACTAAACACACTGAGCTTTATTACAACAGTCGATTGCCCATGATCAATTCTACTATTAATTCAAATCCTTTAAAGCCACTTTGAAACAGTGAATTCTGCAGGTATAAGATTTAATGAAACCAAGACAAATCGTTATTGTCATCATTTCAATCTTGCAGACTGATTTTGAATCACATTGTAATTAAGCTCTGGTTCAAAAGTAAATTTAGAGAGCGACTTTCGAGGACATACATTTGCATAATTATAACCCCCCGTGAAACAGCATTTCCTGAAGATTATTTTTGTTCGTGTCAAAAAGGAAGGGCATATCTATAAGAAACGTCAGTTTTTCCGATGTAATAATCTTTGTTCGCGAGAGGAAACTACATAGAGGCCGACTTCAAGTCGTGGAGCTCTCACCATGTCGTTAAACGATTCTTTAGCGTTTGAAGTTGTTACGCCAGTTATAATATGGGCAGGGTTGGTGGGAAATTTTATAATCTGCTTCCTTATTATCACAAACAAAAAACTGAGGTCTTCATTTAACTACCTTCTACTCAATTTAGCCATATCTGACTTGTTTTGTTTGCTGTTTGGAACTCTCTTCTACGCGGAACAAATTCGTAATCGGTATTTTAGCGATGGGAATCTTTTGCCACCCAACTTCGAGGGCATTGCATGTAAAGTAACCATCGTGGGAATTCACTTCACGTCTCAAAAATCTGTTCTTACACTGGCTGCTATCTCAACGGACAGATTTTACGCTATAGTTCATCCGTGGAAGCACAGAAGAGCTTCGAAAAAGAAGAACAACCGTATTTTGATTGTAATAATTTGGCTGATAGCTGTGATTACATCTTTACCAACGGTTTTGCTTATGATGAAAATTCCTAACGCGTTCGAAGGAAAATCCGTTTTAATTTGCTTAACATTTCTCTTGGAATCTGGAGCTCACAGTTTTAAAATCAAAGTGATCGTTTTCATCGATCTCATTGCTGCATATATTATACCGATGGCGGTAATACTGCGAACTTCTCTAGCCCTTATCAAACATCTATGGTGTCATTGCTCGCGGCGAACCCCCCAGGAAGGAGAACAAATTCTCCTCAAAACGCGAAAACGTATCACAAGAATTGTCCTCAGCGTTGTTGTTTCTTTCAACGTATTTTGGCTGCCATGGGCGGCTGTAGAAGGTTTAATTTTAGTCGGTGCTGTGCAAGAAATCGAGGATAAATTGCTTGTTATCATGCTAAGTTTGGTTTGGATGAGCGCAAGCTTCAATCCAATTCTCTATTCGCTTCAAAGTCGATCGTTTCGAAAAAAAGTCAGACAAATGCTTAGCTGTCAATCGCGTTGAAAGTTTGATATTTAAACAAACAGAAGACGATCGAAAAACGAGAAAGTAGAATCGAAACAGAGTTATTCTTTCAGTTTATGTTGCGACATTAATATTCGTGTTCAGATAAAAAGTCAATTTGGATAACATAATGAAAGCTATTTGAAGTACCATTGCGCGGCCATTGTCCTCGAGAGTAGATGTCAAGAGCGCGGCATGATAAAAGTTTAATTCTAAACCTTTCTGTCTAAATGTCAAAATTGTATCTAAAGTTTGCTGTTAAGGATTTTCTAAGACGAATATTAACCCTGCAACAGGCTAAAAATAATGCATTTCTGTAAATCATAAGAAAATAAGTACTTTGAATACAGGCTATATATTATACCATGTGGTGAAGATTGCATCCGCCTCGGATTTCACGACAATAAAACAAATATATCCAAATATTTCAAAGTACTCGCTTAGAGCCATAACAAAGGTAAAAACATTTCATATAATTTTTTGCTCTTAGTAAAAACCTAAACAGAAAGACAGCAATGGAGTCACTTAAAGATCATAATTATATCCCTCCAAAAAAAAAAAAACCGTTTGGTCGAGAGGAAGTCAGTCAGTCTGAATTCAAGCAGAGCAGAATTGAAATGAAAAAAATTAAATGATATTAAATGTACACTACTAATAAATGATCAAATCATGTCTCGTCCGGCAAATTTGAAGAAGTAAAAATTCCATTTTTTTCCCTAAAAATATCGTTCATTGTACTCATATAACGTATGGTTACAGATTCAAAGTGATCTTAAAATTAATTAATTTTTCCTCTACGATTCGCACCTGACTGGAACAGGGAACGAAACGACGACAGGTGCTTGACCGAGTTACGATATTCTAAATTTTATATGTGCACGATCCTCGCAGTAAAGTACTATTTAAGCAAGTGAAAACCAGGCCTGAAAAAATTCAGGCCTGTACGGGATTCGAACCACTGACCTCTGCGATACTAGTGCAGCGCTCTACCAATTGAGCTAACAAGCCAACTGGGAGCAGGCCATCAAATTAACTCGACATAAACCCGTAAGATAATGAATCAAACACAACGAATATATGAAATACATATATATCTGAACTGCGTTTATGAAACGTAGATGTGCACGATCCTCGCAGTAAAGCACTATTTAAGCAATAGTGAAAATCAGGCCTGTACGGGATTCGAACCATTGACCTGTGCGATACTAGTGTGGCGCTCTACCAATTGAGCTAACAAGCCAACTGGGAGCAGGTCATCAAATTAGTCCGACATAAACCAGTAAGATGATAAATCAAATGGAAACTTTATTTGTGTTTTTAAATGTCCAAATATAAATCTCACTACGTTTAGGCAATTTACAAATGCTGCTTGAGATTGGATTATTGAACACAAAAACCAAAACCAAAAACAAAACAAAGAAACAAAACAAAACAAAATCAAAATTGCACTAAGCCTGGGTTGTCCCAATTCCTATTTCTACAAAAAAGAAAAAGAAAAATTTAATATAAACTGGTGCATCTCCAACTATTGGTCACATGTCTAACGAACGATTTGAAAGTACCTGTGAAGAAGATTGGGATGTGGTTGAAGACTGCTGGCAAGGAAAGGGATGTTGGGGAACTGAAAGCAGAGGGATGGTAAGGACGTTCGTTAACTGAGAGGGGGGAGGATCAAGAAGCTGGAGATGAATGCTTTGCTTTGCTGGAGATGAATGCTTTGAGCGAGTGGAAGACTGCGCCGACTCACACCATAGCGGGACTGCAGGAACTATACCTTTCCAGCAACTCCTACCAACGAAAGTCTGCCACCAGAAAAAGACAGGGACTCACAGGAGCGAGGATGTGAAGTGCCGCATGTGGGGTAAGGCCGCAAAAACGCAAGCGCAAGTGCTAGCAGGTTGTGGAGCGCTAGCCCAGTCTAAATACATGATTCGGCATAATGCAGCACTTAAGGTAATTTTCTACGAACTCTTGAAAGACCTAGACTTCGTGACAACAGTACCACCGTGGTATTCTCAGAACATGCCGAAACCACTTTACGAGAACAAGAGGGGAAAAATAAACACTCTGGGACATGCCACTATATGCAGAACACGCAGAAGTGAGAAACAACAGGATAGACCGCTGTACGGTTATAGACAAGGAGAGGAAGAAAGTAGTGTTACTTGAAATGAGCTGTCCATGGGTCAGTAACAGAGAGATCAAATGTGCAGAGAAGACGAACAAGTACGCCCCACTGCGGTACGAATTAAGGAGGAGATACCCAGAGTACAAGATTGAGCAGCATAACATCATAATAGACGCACTTGGAGGGAGCTCGCGAAGGGTCAAGGAAAGCACACGCCAACTGGTTGGAAGTGGCCGATGTCACTCATTGCTAAGGAACATGCAGAAAGCTGTAGTCTCTAGCTCCCTTAACATTGCCAGGACTTTCGAGGTCCTATCAGACTAAGTTCTCCCAACGACGTTAGTTTTAAGTAGAGGTCTTAAACATTTATCTCCATTGTAGGGTCTATGGGTATACCATTTTAAAACTAGTCTTAGGTTTATTTGTGTCTGGACTTTAAGTTCCTATCGGACTAAGTTTCTTAAACGACGCTAGGTTCAAGCATAGGTTGATGGAACATTTATTTTCTTTTAGGGTCTAGGGGCACACATTTTTTTTAAAGTTTAGCTTTTATCTATGTAGTAGTGACAATTGAATAGGCTACGCCTTTGGCGTCCTATTTCAATTTTATTTGTATTCTGAAGCATTCAGAAGTGTACACTGCGATATCAATAATAATAATAAAGCTGATGATATCTAATAATGATGATGATAATCAAGTCTTCGAGGTCATTGGGAACGAGGTTGCAAATCAGACAAACTTAGATTCTCTAAATAATTGACCGGTCACACGCTGTCAAGATTCGTTCTTTTACTAAAGAGATTTGTTGCGCGCAATAAGTGACATACTTTCATAAAATCTTTATTCGAGACTGATCTCCTACAAAAGAGTTGAATTAATATCCAGTCTGCCTTCATCAACTTCACGTAGCTTAAAAAGTGGTTTGAAGAGGCAATGTTGGGTACACTTGTAGGATGTGGTTAGGATGACGTGACATCATTCGTAAGTGATCTTAGAATTCTTTCTCTTCTTATTCTAATTTAAGGTCTCTAAAAAGCAATGTTAGCAGAACACTGGATAAAAATATTGATCTAAATTGGTTTTATGTGCTTGGAAGATAGATACAATATACTTCGTCAAACGTAAACGGATCATGGCTATTTGAGCTCTTCAGGAACATTGATGCGTGCATAAAAAAAATGAAATAAATTTTGATCAGCATTAAAGGAACTAAAGGTCGGCACACACGAGGGGACTAGTCCCTGCGACTAGTCCGTGCGACTAGTCCCGGCGACAAGTCTTTGAAGGGTTTACACGAGGGGACCGGTAGCAGGGACTAGTCCCTTAAGGCGTTCTCACGGAGGCACTCAATTGCACAAGAACATAGGAAAATTAAGAGGCAAAAGATGTTTCTTAGTCTGGAGCGTTACCCGAAAACAATTAAAATTTGGTAACTTTTCATTGTAGCACTATTAAACATCAACGCAAACGAACTACACTTATTCAGTCGGATTATTCATGCTTTTACGTGTTCGGTTTTTTTTTATTATTATTATTTTTAACAGACACAGAGTCAAATAGGGTAAAAATTCCATCAAAACGGCTCCAAGACATCTGTATATGTTTACAAAAGTAGAAACAGTTTTTTATTCTTCAGTTGTAGAAATCTAGAAGTCAGGGAAAATTCATAGAAACTGCAATGTTTACAAATACCAGAGGTCACGCATCCTACTGACCCGTGATTGGCTTATTTACCGTTTAGTCGCAGGGACTGGTCGCACAAACAGTTCACATGAAGGGACAAACATTTGTTTCATGCGACCAGTCGCATGAAACAAATGTTTCAGAAAGTGTTGTTATGATAGCAATTTAAAACATTTTAATTCATTCTAAAATTTGTGATATCTGTTTCAGCGGTATATGTTATGCTAAGCCTAGCGTGATATTCCCCTAAGTAAACATAATGTAAAATTTGAATAACACAAGTGGTTAGAATATCGCATCGTGACCCTTTGTTTAGTTGCAGTCTTTGTAACCGAAATCGTTACAAACATAACTGAAAGTTTTGAAGATCTCTTTCCCTCTGGCTCAGTCATTCGCAAATGGCTTTGGAGCCATCGAGATAAGAAATCAGTTTTGACAGTTTGGTTTCAAATTGACCCGGATTAGCGTTTATTTGAGGACGTTTTGCGGACGTTTTGTTTTTCACGGAAGAGATCAGATGAACGGTATAGTATTGGGTTTTTTCAAATCTATGATGCCTTCTAAAAGCTGTACGGCAAATCTGTTTGTGATGGTCTTCGTTACGGTTTCCTTAGAAGTAAATGGAATTGTAGGTAAGTTGAAGTAACATTTAACTGAGAATATTGTGATAAAGCGTTCGCGGTTGAAAACTTTCAACTCGGTCACGCTTCGTGAGAGAATAATTACGAAGGTTATATCGATCTATGCAGCATTATTTCGATAAGGTTTGCTTTCGCATCGAAAAAGACATCTATTATCGAAGTAGTTGACGAAATTTTCCTTTTCTCGTTCCTTTGAAGGCGCGTTGCAACAACGAAAGGAGTTAAATTAATTTGGAGCCACCGCGACTATCTCATAGATAACATAGCAAGAATATTTACACGGAAATACAGTTGTATACCAATAGCTGCGCATAGAAGACCCCAGTGATTGTTGATAATTTCTGTTGAATAAATCGACGTTGTGAGATCACAGAGCCAGTGTGAAAAAGTTGTCACATACATTGTGAAGGTTTTTTTCTTTTTTAATCGTTTCTTTTTTGTCATTTTATTTTTAAAGGCTACGTCAGAACTGACCGTAAATACTTTTGAAAAAAAAAAAAAAAAAATAGAAAAACTCAGAGTTTAATAGTTTAGCCATTATATGATTAAATATTGTCAACACCACTTTCGATGAGATTTCTCGTGTTCTAAAGAGCCTTCGTTTATATTCTTCTCTTCGCTAGCACGACTTTAATGAATGATTATAGAGAATAACTAAAGACATGGTATGGCGCCTGTACATGTAACGTCAAACAACGCAATATACCATAATATAAAAATTCACAACTTGAATTAGCAGGCGATATTTGGACAAGTCGATGGACAAGTTTCTTGTCGAATAGGCTTCTTCACTTTACCTATTTATGCTTAAATGAAACAGTTCTCCATTTGGATTACGAGTGCGAAATGATCTCATTGCTGGCTGTTTTAAAACTGTTTGCATGCAGGTGACGACACAAACTCATATGAACAATAGACAAATCCATTAATTTTGTATGCTACTTTATGCCATTTCGTCTCGGATGTAGCATAATTGATGGACCAACAAGTTAATGATTTTTGAAACATCGAACAAGAAATATTTCAAGTGAATTTTTAAGGTTAATGGATCGATCGATATCATATTTTTACGGTTTGGTGATTTTTTTAAGTCCGTGACCAAATATATTCCTCCGATCTAATTTAGCAGCATCCGT
This sequence comes from Stylophora pistillata, assembly GCF_964205215.1. Classification (NCBI taxonomy): domain Eukaryota; kingdom Metazoa; phylum Cnidaria; class Anthozoa; order Scleractinia; family Pocilloporidae; genus Stylophora; species Stylophora pistillata. The sequence continues at coordinate 24,317,650 of NC_142529.1, forward strand.
AAGTTATTTATCTGAACAGTATATTTGACTGACATACTTGTGACAAACTTTCTGCCTGATACGCAAATGCATTTTTAGGTCACCTTCCCTAAATTCAAACTTGCACATAAAATGTGTTTTGGAGTCAGTATTTACAATTGAACGTAAGATATGTGTTTCTTACAAGTAAATTGTTTTTCAGATTAGCTCTAAGGATTCGTACTTTCGGTCTCGCAAATTACCAACCATGAAAAACATTTGATAATCAGACTAATCCTTTTGTGAGGTTTGGTTTATAATTAGCTTCGAACCAAATAATTCTTAAAGTAATTATCTGGTTATTGTTTAACTCTTCGAGCTTGTTGCTGACATATTGCATTAGTAAACAAATTAGCCCAAGTCACGTAACACAGACTGCATCACGTGACGTCCAAAGACGGGTAAATGTTCAACGTCTTCCATGCTATGTATGAAAGCGTTCCTCGTAGTAATAAATCCTAGTTATCTAGAAGGTGAAAATAAGGCCTGGAGAAAATTTAGGCTCGTGCGAGATTTGAACCCACGACTTCGGCGATACTGATGCAGTGCTCTACCAACTGAGCTAACAAGCCGACTGGTCCTCTACGCGCTTTACGACTTAACAATCCAAGTTATTTCGCTGGCCTGTTCTTCTATTCTATCAGTAGATTTGTACAATCGCTTTCTCGTTGGATACGCGACTTGAGAATGTCGGCCTATCATACTTTTAAGTCAATGACGGCCTGAAAACGTTTATTTCTCTTTCCATTAAGAAATGTCAGCCATATGGATTTCTTCTTTTCAAGCTAGTAAAGCAGTCAGTCAGCTCATTTTTGTTCATCTTTTTTTCTTTTTCGTCGTCTTGCATACAGACTTACCAGAGCCAATGGCACTTTTTCCACTCAACAAACAGTATGGCACCAAGGACATAAGCCGAGAAAAAAATCCGCCGGGAATAGCAAAGGGTGTGGACCTTTTCACGGGATATTACAGGCAACCCGGGGGATCTTTCTACTTCTCCGGGTCATCGACCAGTTTTGTGGAGTTTCCTAATAATGGAGACCTGGACGCTAAGTATTCTATGACGCTGGTGGCCTGGATTTACCCTGAAATCTCTAAAGGACCTCTAATTAATTACAAAGTTCAAGACAGAGGAGTGCATATATGGTTAGAGAGTCCTAACAGACTTGTTGCTAAGTTTGAAATGCGTGATTCTTCACAACCTTACGCAATCCAGAGCGATAAGATCAGGCTGAAAGCGTGGAATTATATCGCAGCGTCGTACGATTATTTAGCTGGGACCGCGGGACTGTGGATCGACGGAAAAGAAGTGTCTCGTTTGAATTTGGGACGATTCGAGATATCCACACAAGATGACGTCAGAGTGGGAGCAGTGAAGGGTGATCCGAATTTCTACAAGGGTGCAATTGCATGTGTGCAGATTTATAACAAGTCACTCTCTGAGCAGGAGATCAATGATGTGAAAGATCGGTGTCCGCTGGAAGGTAATACGTGAACAATATGATTCTACTTTGTCATGAGCCTGTTCAGATATAGATAAAAGACGAGAGGTACCACAACGTGGTGATTCCAAGAAGGGAAAAATGAGAGAAGGCTCGTGTTCCATTAGTGTTACTACGAAATAACGTCTTAAAAGCGGTAGAAGTAAACAGAAGAGCTGTAACATTGATAATTATTATATGGCTATGTCTCACAAGGACTGGGAACTACCGAATTCACGAATTTGATTGGCTGAAATCAATAATGAAAACACTCTAGATTTTTCCATCTAGACCGGCATCTAGACCGGTCTAGAAGAAAGGTACAAAGAATATAAAAAATTTGCATATAAGACACAGCCATAATAAACATCTTATTAACCGAGCTAGGTCGGTCTGTATGGGAGAATCTTGACCTCAGTCGCTGGTACATGAAACCTCGTTGCTTTCGGTCTGTACTGGCGACCTCGGTCAAGATTCTCCCATACACACCTCCCGCCCGGTTAATAAGAAATAATGAATAATGATGATAATAATAATAATAATAATCATAATAATAATAATAATCATAATAATAATAACAATAAATAATTAATTAGTAATTGACGATAATAGATAAATACATAATGATTACTCAATTATATAAATACTTAATAATTAATTGATATCATAGTGAGCTGAATTATACTCTCGTTTTGATTGGTTCTTACTCATGATCTACTTGAAGACAGAAACAGATCCAGATGACCCTCCACTAACAAAGCTTTACTTTTTCACCATAAATAACAAATAGAATCCATGCTGCCCGCCCTGCGTCTGTTCAGTAGTAGATCTAAGAAAACTTCAAATGTGGTAAGAATATAAGTGACACATTCGGCTGCGCCTTCTGAGTCACTTTTTTGTTCTTACTACATTTTGAGGTCATCTCTGACCTTAAATGCCAGCTCCCAGTTGGCTTGTTAGCTCAGTTGGTAGAGCACTGCACCTAGGCATTTATAGATTATGCTAGTAAAAGTGGCATATTATGCTAGTAGCATTGCTTTTTTTTTGGCCAAATTATGCTAACATTATGCTCTTTTTTCCAAATTATGCCACTGTTTTTTTTAAATTATGCTCTTTGAAAAAATGTAAATAAGTCCAAAATATAAATTTTTTTAACTAGAAGCCGTTCGTCTACAGGAAAGAAACGCAACAAATTCACTATGAATTTCAAATAAACATGTGGTTCAGGTTAGACCCGGGCTCAGTGCTTCACAGTGAACTACAATTGCTACTAGTTTAACTAAAACTTTAAATATCGATTAAGGTCACCAAGTGCTTGGGACTAGAGACAAAAAATTATCAAATAATGGCATCAAAAATGATCTGATGATTATCAAAATGCGCAAATTATGCTAGCATTGCTACTTGGCAGAAATTATGCCAGTTTGCTCGAATTATGCCAAAAATTATGCTAGCATAATCTATAAATGCCTAACTGCACCGGTGTCGCTTAGGTCATGGGTTCGAATCCCGCTCAGGCCTGAATTTTTTCATGCCTTATTTTCACTACTGCTTAAGTAGTGTTCATTACGGCGAAGATAGCTCTCCTACTCATTTCGAAATAGAATCTATTCGCTAAACAGACCAGAAAAAGCGGAAGTTTCCGTTATCATATAATGAACTAAATTATGTATGCATTTTCATTGATTCTTGGAAAACAGACGAATCACAGTACAAGAAGTTTCTATATTAAAACACTGACAAACAGTCGTATGAGCAAAATCCCCGATAAAAAGACAAATAACATTTTTTTAACGCTTTTTCTACAGTACAGATGCATCATGTCGGTTGCTATGCCGATAAGCTATCATCACCAGCAATTCCCTCCATGGAAGGAAAAGATGTTCTGTTAGATGGCGAGCCCAAAACAAGAGAGGACATTAAACAGAAATGTGCCCGTGTTGCTCTTAAGAATGGCCATGGTTATTTTGCAATTCAAGATGGTGGAAGCTGTCTTTCAAGCCTAACAGCGCAAGAAACGTACGGCAAGTACGGACTATCAACGGACTGCCAGGATGGGAAAGGCTCCCTTATGGCCAGTGATGTATACGAGGTGGTGATGTTTAGTAAGTAGATGGCTTTTTTTATGCTTCCATTCCTCGATCGACATCTAAATCCACCTAAATATTTTGTCCTTCGTCTTTCATTACGCTTGCCAATTCTATTCGCCCTCACCGTTATGTAAATCCTTCCGCATGTTATGTGATCCTTTCCCTTCTTCGTTTTCACCGTTTAAGTTTAGTTTTACCGGCCCTCTATTCTTCCTCACCTCCCTCCGACACTTCATCTCTTTTTCCATCCATCTCTTCACCCTTTCGTCCATTTTTTCCATTATACCTTCGTCTTTTGTCCCTTCGTCTTTTTGTCTCTTCGTCTTTTTGTCCCTTCGTCTTTTTGTCCCTTCGTCTTTTTGTCCCTTCGTCTTTTTGTCCCTTCGTCTTTTTGTCGCTTCGTCTTTTTGTCCCTTCGTCTTTTTGTCCCTTCGTCTTTTTGTCCCTTCGTCTTTTTGTCCCTTCGTCTTTTCATCTTTCGTCTCTTAGTCTCTTCGTCTTTTTTTCCCTTCGTCTTTTCATCTTTCGTCTCTTAGTCTCTTCGTCTTTTTGTCCCTTCGTCTTTTCATCTTTCGTCTCTTAGTCTCTTCGTGCCTCAGTATTTAAAATAGTATCGGTTCATGGTCCTTTTGTTACCTTTGTTCGCTCGTCACATCTTCATTTGCTAAAATAATCCCCTTGTTTACAGGCGATCAAACCTGTTGGAACGGGTGGGAAGCTGTTGGCGACTCCTGCTTCAGACTTAATAACGATAAAAAAACTTGGGACGAAGCACAAGCCGTCTGTAGAACAGAAAAGGCAACTCTAGCTAAATTGGATTCAGAGGAAGAGAGTTACTTCGTTTTTTTAAACCTGATCAGGCCAACCAATCCAAGCTCGAGCGTATGGATTGGGTTATCACGTGATGCGGAGAAAAAATATCATTGGTCAGATGGATCTTTGGTGGGCTATACTAATTGGGGTCCAAACCTTCCAGACACCTCCCCTGGTAACAGAAAAAATTGTACAAAAATTAATGAATTCTCAGGACTTTGGGAAAATGAGGAGTTTGACTTAAATCATCCTTTTCTTTGCGGTAGAGGTGAGAGTCAAGTATTTTTAATACTTTGTTTTGAATATTAAAATATTCAAAACTACATTTTGCGCTAAGTCGCTGGGTCGTCATGAGCCATTACGTACGTTGAAATATAACTTGAGATGGTGAGAGTAATGTATAGTAGAGAGGAAACAACCCCCATTCTGTACATGTGAATTGTAGGTGTGTTGTCAAAGAATAACTAACCCGTTAACTTAAGACCGCTCACACACCATACTAAGGGTATTTCGCCTTCTCTTTCCAACGGAAAGCTATAATATCGTTTCCTAGATCGCTATTCTTCACATTACGAAACGAGAAATCTTAACAACAATTATTTGCCATATGTGAAGCATGGCACATAGCTTTGCTTCTGAAGGGTGCCACGTTGGTGCATGTGTTATTGAGACATTGGGATGTTTGTGACTATTAGAAATATATTGTGTCTCCTGGATGATATCTATGCCACGAGTCATCCTATAAAAAGACAAGGCCCTCACTTGGACTCATATGAGCTTTCTTTGATACTTTCAGTCATTCCTCCTGCTCCACGTGATATTTACGTGAAGCTGATGGACAGTCACTCAGCGCTGGTCTCGTGGTCAACATCTGCACATCCTCAGCAGGACGATTTAGTGACGTCATTCTATGTTGAGTACAAAGTGACCAATGATGAGCACGTGTTACTCAAAGTTGTGCAGAATCACAACAGTACCAGTTTAAGTGGTTTGAAGTCACACGCTGAGTACCAAATAAGAGTTCGAGCGGTGAATGGAGCTGGTGGAGGATTTTGGAGTCAGTATTACACTTTTTCAACCGGAAAAACCTGTAAGTTAACTTGTTAGAGGAGGAAATGTTGATTGAGATGATAGACTGTTAGCCTAAACATATAACAAGGATGTATCAAAGAGAAGAAGATTATAAACGCGGAAAGCATACAACAATTTATGTATAATTCAAGCTCATTGTTTCAAGAATACGAAAATTGACGAGGTCCTTTAATTCTGTCGGACGATCGACAGTTAATTCAGTTTCTAATTAACTAATCGACATTGGTCTAGCGTGGTCTATATTCTCGACAATGATATTCGTCAACACAGTGTTCAAAATGTTGTCATTGTACTCACGTGGCGCAGCCGAGTGAGTTCACAACAAATTTTGACACTGTGACGACGAACATCGTTGTCGATAAGATTACAGACCACGCTAAACCACTGTCGATTTGTTTTTTTTTTACACAAGATGTCCGAGCCATCCATGTTTGAGAGCTGACAAAGGCGTTGCGTGACATGTTGACGCGAGAGCGTTGCCTGTACTCTAATCGACAACGGTAGATTGGCCAATCAGATTGCGACATTACTTCAATTGTGGTAAAAATCCATCAACGAAATTTTTTACTTCACATCGACCCTACCCAAAGTTTTGGGCCCTTAATTACGAGTGATAATTTGTAAATGACAAAGGTTCATATGGACAAAAAAAGATGACGAGTTGTAATATATAATTGACAAACGTTCATATGGACAAAAAAAGGTGTAATTACACTTTCCTCTTTCAGATCCTCCGCGAATCCTCCCCATAGCATCTGTAAGAGCCAAAGTCCCCAGAGAACCTCTTGCTCTAAATTGTGCTGCCAAAGGTGGTCCTGAGCCCACAATAAACTGGTACAAAAACCGCAATGTTATTCATAAAGGCCAGACATTAATTGTAGCAAATATGACGTCAGAGGGGCAAGATGTATATACCTGCAGAGCTAGTAATGGCATTGAGCCAGATGACGTCGAGTCGGTTACGGTTATATCATTAGGTAGGTGTAACTTTGTAATAATTTAAATGTTTTTTCTACATATTTGAGCTGAAAGTTTAGTAGAGTTATCGCTTTCTCTACTTCTCCACGACTCTTAGTTATTGGTAAATTCTCAATTCCTCCGCAGTCCCTCCCGTCCTGAATCAGATGTGGGTAACTGGAACCGAAGGAGAGATATCTATTAAAAAAGGAGATCATTTGTCGTTGCACTGTGAAACAGCTAATACGACATTTGGTGACATTACATGGCACAAGGACGGCGAGCCTCTACATGGTCAGCGGTCTAAATCACAAAACATCTTGAACATACCAGAAGTCAGCGGTGATGATTTCGGAGTGTACGAATGTAAAGCCCAAAATGCCTTGGGATCGACTTCTATGAAAATGAGGGTCTCGAATGGTGAGCATACGTTATTTTGCTTTCCTTTTTTGTGCTTTGACGGGTCAGTCAATCATATGATGTGAATTATATACACAGTGATTGGTCAACAAAGCACTATTTTTTTTCCAATAAAACAAAAGTACGTTTACCGTAACGAAATTAAGAAGGTGATTGAATAGGCATGTTTGTAGTATTAGGATCAAGATTTTGAAAAAAGTTTGTTTTATGTTCTCCGTTACTAGGAAAGAGTATTTGTATGAACGTTTACTACTTGCAATTGTTCAAGCTTCCAAAGAAAAACAAATAACATTTCGAAATTTGTCTTCAAATGTGCTGTATTAACCGCAAAATTCTCATTTAATTCTTATGTATGTTTTTAACGTTAAGTTTTGTTATGCTTCTTCGCTCAGCCGACGACTTAAATCAGTTGAAAGTTGCAGTTGGCTGCCTGGCCGGATTGTCTGCTGTTCTTGTCATCGTCACTGGACTGTTAGGGTTGCTGCTGTACAAAGCCAGAAAAACCATTGAAGCTTCACAAGAAGAAAATGAACAGGACGAGGAACCGCCAATCAAACCACCCGGTCCTCGGCCCTCTGACAGTGATTTTATGATTCCTGAAGTCCGATCCGCTGGCTTGCCTGGTATGGCTGGCTCACATGGCAGTGATTCATCTTACACTCCTCTTAAACTGGGTTTATCCAATGGCGGTACAGTTAAGACGTACAAGGCATAGAGAAACTTACGCGTTTAAGTTGCATTTGATCATTACACTACAACTCACAATTGTTATTAAGACTGTCACGCAATGCTCAGGGAATGTTGCGTGTCAAGTCATGATCTGCCATGAACAAATGTCAACCAGACGTTCCTGTCTCAGCGACAGAGTGACTTAAGTCAACAACAGCTAACAGCTCTGAACTTGTATAAAAAAAGAGACAATTTCTTAGAATGGTTTATCAAAACGCCGCGTGGGAAAGTCACGTGGGAAATTAACGCCCCAGTGAACGTATAGATAAAACAAACAAATCCTTATGAGAACAGTAGCTACCACCTTAGCCAGATTTAAAATTGCCTAGAGACGAGTTTCCCTCACTCTCTCAACAAAGGAAGCCCCCTATTCATAACCTAGACCCCTAATAGCTTGGACTGGTGCATAATGCTAAAAGTGCAACCGCTGACACTGCACAAATTGAGAATCATAATGACAAGAACAATGAAACTGTGAGGTGGGGAGGTTAAGCTTCATGCAAGAAAGAGATCAAAGGCTGTGAAAAATGATTCCATTCATCCGAGGACTCCAGTGTGAAGTCTTATCTTACAGCGAGCAGGTTTTATTGTAGTGGAGCAGCCTGCTGTATTCCACTAGATTAAATGGCAGCAAAACCAAAAAACTAAGCAAATTAACTTTACGTCTCCCTCCTCTTTGTTTCCACTTATGCACCTGTACATTTATAAAGTGCGATATCGCTCTCCATCTAGATTTCATTTACGCACTTTTTTCTTGTTTGTATGTGTGTGAGTATACGAGAGCACTATTTGAAAAAAAAATTGTTTCTATTATAAATATGGTGAATATAGTTTCCCGTTACAAGCTTTAAGTAAATCTACAAAAACTTTGAGAAACACCATCTTTACTTCAAACATTTACCCAAAATCTGCTTGACTCTACGAAATTCTCACCTTTGAAAAGCATAACTTAAAAAATTTTCTTTACTTCACCGACTAGTCTGATCAGAAAAAAATATTTAGCTATTATTCATTTGGCTTGGCGGGTGAACTTATCGCTTTTACAAAATATGGTATACTGAAGTTTGTTCTAAACGAGCTTATATAACTCTTATAAAGAGTACATTAAGGACCGTCCTGCCTCCAAATGTTAAACTTAGATATCAAATGAGCTTTTTACAAGAATGTTTTGTTATGTGTATCGATCCGATTTGTCCTTGCTGATAATGTACGCCGGAAATCGATAGTCTCTAGCTCTTCTTAGTCCATTTCATCTACAGAAGGCTTACTCGACTCATGGCAATAATGATGCGGTGGGCACTGTTCAAAATTAAATTTCACGTTGTCACCAATGAGCATGAAGGGTGCCCATTGTGAAACTTTGTCAAAGCCGTTATTTCTCATCCACTTTCTGGCCTCGTAAAGAGCTTCACTGGCACTATCACCACGGAACAGGTGCTCGTAGAAACAAGTCATGAACTGCTGGGTGGCTACGTCGTTCAGGGCCCAGCGCGCCGCTAACACGGAGCGCGCACCCGATCCTAAGAAGGCTCGAGCGATTCCAATAATTCCTTCGGCTTTAATCTCTCCACGCCCGCTGTGACAACAGCTAAGTACCACCAGTTTAGCCCGTAGCTGGATTTTTGAAATGTCCGCCATCGTTAAAACGTAATCTTTTTCTCGTGGAATAGAGAGAGATGGGCGCATCGGAGAGAGAGCAATCTCTCCTCTTTCGGCATTACCATGGGCAGCGAGATGAATTAGACTCACCGAATTTATAGCTTGAAGAACGGCTTGCTTCTTCGCACAGTCTCCAATCAAAGGTGTTACGCCAAAAAGTCTTCCAATCATCTCTGCTTCCTTTCTTGCACATGGCAATGCTGTGAATGTCATGCGTCTTCCATTACAAATCACATCTCCCACTTCAGGATCACCCACTATCAGCGCACCTGTTTTACTGTGATAGTCTGGAGGACTGTCCTGGATACGCTTGAGAGTCGTCAAGGACGGAACGATTCGGAGTCGGAATTTCTCTGATAAATACTTGCCACCTTCGTCAATTAGGGCTGCAAATGGTATTTGGTACATACAAGAATCGGGAACAATTATAATCTCGGGCTCCTTAAGCAAGTCAATCACAGGAGAAATGATTATCTCGTAGCATAATTGAAGATTCGCTTTGATTTCTTTAGCATCATAATCACGCAGAGGCAGGCGGCTTCCATGGCGAAGTGACATTGATTGTGTGTCCTCTTGATATCGATCTTTGCAATTCACGTCGTCAATTCTGTTAGGGCTTCGAAAGCTCTCTTTTAGAAACTCGTTTAAGTCGGGCACTAATCCGGTCAGCACGTTTGCTTCAAGGTCCACCTTCTTTTCGGTAAAATGAATAGCTCCCGTTGCTTTGAGAATCCAAAAACGAACTTCTTCTTTCTCTACCGAAACGTACAGGCATGCGCAGTCTAACTCTCTTGTGATAATTTTACAAATGCCACACCATGATCGTGGGTTCCCTAAGATCTGTTCTTCAATAGAGTACAGAGCTGCCATCAAGTCGGCCAAGCCTCTCGCCCGTCTCAGCTCTTCGACATAGATAGCGTCTTTAGGTTTATCGGCAGAAGAAAGCGTGACACTGAGCCACCTGTAGGAAGGAGCACCGTGCTCCTCTAAAAGGGATGTCTTAAATTGATCGTTGCGTTCCTGAAAATCTCGCAGAGTGTCGAATTTTTTTATGCTTTGAAAAGACCACGAGAGGGCCTCTTTAACTTTATTTTGAAGTGACTTCAATATCGTTAGACAACAAAGACAGTGAAATTCTTTCAAGTTGTTTCCAATATCCCTGCTTAAAAGGAGAGCCTTCTTGAGGTATTCTTCGGTCACGTCATATTCATCAAGCGATTGAAAACACAATCCCAAAGCCATGAAACTGTTTAACATTCCCTCTCTATCGCCAATTTCCATTTGAATTGCAAGGGCATCCTTGAAATATTCTTGAGCCCTGTCATAATAGCCACACTGAAGGGAAATTCTACCAAGATGTTCGTAATCTGTTGCTTCTCCTCTTCTGTCACCAATTTCTAATCTAATTGCCAGTGCTTTCTCTGAATACTCGTCAGCCTTTCGGTATTTACCGAGAGAAATAAACAGAGCTGCTAAGTTTCCATAATTGGTCGCCCCATCTTTTCTGTTGCCTATTCTCTTACACATACTTAGTGCTCTCTCGAGATATTCTTGAGCCTTTTCAAATTCACCAAGCGTCTGAAACAATGTTCCGAAGTTTCCTAGGCATTTTGCTTCTCCGTTCAGGTCGCCAATTTCTGTTCTGATGTTAAGCGCTTTCTCATGATATTCTCGGGCCTTGTCATATTTACCAACCGACTGGAACAATGTTCCAAGATTTCCGTAGCTCGATGCTTCTCCATTTCTATCGCCAGTTTCTTTCCTAATACCGAGTGCTTTCTCTTGATATTCTCGGGCCTTGTCATATTTACCAAGCAATTCGAACAATGTTCCGAGGTTTCCGTAGCTTGCTGCTTCTCCAATTCTGTCACCAATTTCTATTCTAATGGCAAGTGCTTCCTCTTGATATTCTCTGGCCATGTCATATTTACCAAGGGCTTGGAACAATGTTCCTAAGTTTCCGTAGCTTGTTGCCTCTCCATTTCTGTTGCCAATTTCTAATCGGATTGCGAGTGCTTTTTCCTGATATTCTCGGGCCTTGTCTAATATACTAAGGGTTTTGAACAATGTTCCAAGGTTTCCGTAAATTGCTGCTTCTCCATCCCTGTCGCCCACATTTTTTGCAATGGTTAGTGCTTTCTCCTGATATTCTAGGGCCTTGTCAAATTTACCAATTGATTGGAACAGTATTCCGAGGTTTCCCAAGCTTGTTGCTTCTCCATTTCTGTCGCGAATTTCAGTTCTAATAGCTAGTGCTTTCGTCTGATATTCCCGGGCCATGTCATATTTACCTAAGACCTGGAACACTGTTCCGAGGTTTCCGTAGCTTGTTGCTTCTCCATCCCTGTCGCCAATTTCTCTTTTAATGGCAAGAGCTTTCTCCTGATATATTCGGGCCTTCTCGTATTGACCTAGTGATTGCAACAGTGTTCCCAGGTTTCCGTAGCTCGATGCTTCTTCATTTTTGTCGCCAATTGCTATTGTGATAGCAAGTGCTTTCTCCTGATACTCTCGGGCTTTGTCATATTTACCGAGCGATTGGAACAACTTTCCTAGGTTTCCGTAGCTTTTTGCTTCTCCATTTCTGTCGCCAATATTTAATCGGATAGCAAGTGCTTTCTCCTGATATTGTTGGGCCTTGTCATATCTACCAAGGGTATGGAATAATGCTCCGAGGTTTCCATAGCATACTGCTTCTTCTTTTCTGTTGCCAAGTTCTATTGTAATAGCGAGAGCTTTCTCCTGGTACTCTCGAGACTTGTGGCATTTACCAAGCAACTGGAACAATGTTCCGAGGTTTTCCAAGATAGTTGCCTCTCCATATCTGTCACCAATTTCTAATTTGATGGCCAGTGCTTTCTCGAGATATTCTTGGGCTTTGTCATACTCACCAAGGGCTTGAAACAATGTCCCCAGGTTTCCATAGCTTGTTGCTTCTCCATTTCTGTCGCCAATTTCTAATCTAATGGCAAGAGCTTTCTCCTGATATATTCGGGCATCGTCGCATCGACCTAGTAATTGAAACAATGTTCCCAGGTTTCCGTAGCTCGATGCTTCTCCATTTCTGTCGCCAGTTTCTCCTCTAATAGCAAGTGCTTTCTCCTGATATTCTTGGGCCTTGTCATATATACCATGCAATTGGAGCAATGTTCCAAGGTTTCCGTAGTTTGATGCTTCTAAATTTCTGTCGCCAATTTCTTTTGCAATAGCAAGTGCTCTTTCCTGATTTTCTCGGGCATTGTCGTATCTTCCAAGGGACTGGAACAGTAATCCGAGGTTTCCATAACATACTGCTTCTTCTCTTCTGTAGCCAATTTCCATTTTCATAGCAAGCGCTTTCTCCTGATCTTTTAGGGCCTTGTCATATTTACCAAGTGCTTGGAACAATGTTCCTACCTTTCCCAAGTTTGTCGATTCTTTATTTCTGTTGCTGCTATCTAACTCTCTAATGATAGCAAGTGCTTTCTCCAGATATTCTTGGGCCTTATCATATTTACCAAGGGCTTGAAACAATGTCCCCAGGTTTCCGTAGCTTGTTACTTCTCCATTCCTGTCGCCAATTTCTATTCTAATAGCAAGAGCTTTCTCCTGATATATTCGGGCATTGTCGAATTGATGTATTGACTGAAACAGTGTTCCCAGGTTTCCGTAGCTCGATGCTTCTCCATTTCTGTCGCCAGTTTCTTTCCTAATACCGAGTGCTTTCTCTTGATATTCTCGGGCCTTGTCATATTTACCAAGCAACTGGAACAATCTTCCGAGGTTTCCGTAGTTTGATGCTTCTAAATTTCTGTCGCCAATTTCTTTTGCAATAGCAAGTGCTCTTTCCTGATTTTCTCGCGCCTTATCGTATTTTCCAAGGGACTGGAACAGTAATCCTAAGCTTCCATAACATAATGCCTCTCCATTTTTGTCGTGAATTTCGGTTCTGATGGCTAGTTCTTTCTCCTGATATTCCCGGGCCTTGTCATAATTGTCTTTGACGTGGAACAATGCTCCAAGGTTGCCGTAGCTAGTTGCTTCTCCTTTTTTGTCGCCAATTTCTAATTGGATTGCGAGTGCTTTCTCTAGATGCTCTCGGGCTTGGTCATAATTCCCGAGCGATAGGAACAATATCCCAAGGTCTTTGTGGCTGTTTGCTTCTCCTTTTCTGTCGCCAATTTCTATGTACGTAGCTAGTGCTTTCTCCTGACATTCTCGGGCTTTGTTATATTTACAAAGTGAATGGAACAATATTCCGAGTTTTCCGTTGCTTGTTGCCTGTCCTTTTTTGTCGCCAATTTCTACTCTAATAGCTAGTGCTTTTTTCTGACATTCTCGGGCCTTGTCAAACATACCAAGCGATTGGAACGTTGTTCCGAGGTTTCCGTAGCTTGTTGCTTCTCCTTTTCTGTCGCTAATTTCTCTTCTAATAATAAGTGCTTTCTCTTGATATTCTCGGGCCTTGTCATACTTGCCAACCGACTGGAACAATGTTCCGAGATTTCCGTAGCTTGTCGCTTCCCCTCTCCTGTCGCCAATTTCTTTTCTAATAGCGAGTGCTCTCTCTTGATATTCTCCGGCCTTGTAATATTTACCAAGCGACTGGAACAGTGTTCCGAGGTTTCCGCAGCTTGCCGCTTCTCCATCCCTGTCGCAAATTTCTTTTGAAATAGCAAGTGCTTTTAGTAGATATGTTTCACACTTGTCATATTCTTCTATGTCATGGAGTAGTGTTCCCATTTCTTCGTAAAAAAGCACTTTTGTCCGTGTATTGTCATTCCTTTTTATAATGTTTATTGCTGATTCATAAAGTTTTCTGGCCTCAAGTAAGTTATTTTGTGCCCGAAGTGTACGTGCCAGTCGTAAATTTAGCCATCCTTTATCGACGGTGTCATCCGAGGTTTGGTTCATGAAAAGTAGCTCCCTGAGGTATTTTTCGGCAATTGCATACTCATGCATAGCTTCGTACGAATTGATCATCACGAGGTAGATAGCACGGAAAAGTAAGTTGGCTAATCGAATATCTTTAATCAGTGCTTGGCTGTTTAGGAAAATCAAATATTCCTGGCATAACTCGATGGCTTTCATCACACGACCAGTGTTGCGAAGGAAGACAGCGGCCATGCGACCAATACAGATGGCTTTTACAATTTCTAGTGTGCTGTTTATCATGGTGGCTTTGGTAGTTAGTCTGTCAGTGTTTTTGGCTAGGAATGGAGAACTGCTCGTTAACAAGACAGGCCTTGGAGATTTCGATTGTTTTAGAGATCAACCATTTCCTATCGCTTGGGGGGAGGGGGTGGAAGTGAAGTGATTTTCACGGGAACGGAAGGGGGGAGGGGTCAGTCGTTGTCAAAAGAGTATAAAGGGGATGTTGTAGAAAAATCAACTGCCAATTATGGAGGGTCATGAGAATATAACAGTGCGTGATGGTGGGATCAAGTAAATTTATATCGCGATACAATCAAAATCCACCACAATCAGGGGGAAAGGGAAGGGGCATTTGGACGCATTCATTTGATTTATTCCAGCAAAAACGATCGCCCTTCCTCAGTTCTTTTGGGATGCCCGTTACACTATCGTACAAATCTAAAAATCAGAGACCAATAGAAAATGAAAATGGATCCTCAAAAGCGTCAGTATCAAACCACTATTTGAAGCTAGAAAAATTCCTTTTCCTTTCGATAAAGACCTTGATATAAGTCGATGAAGAACTAATACAAAAGTATCTTCTAATTAAAAAGAAGAGGAGAAACCACAGTAACCGCAAGGTGAAAAGTCGGGAATTATTGTAAGGTGTTGTCCTTTTGTCATGCTATAACTTAATGAAACAGTATGAAGCCAAGGATAATTGAGATACTGACTAGATCACTCTTATAGCAACAACTTGCTTGTTGTGCCGAGTCAAATTTTCTTCGCCAAAATTTCGTCAAGAAAGGTTCAGGGCTTAGTCAAAAAAGACACCGATTGTGTTTACTTGAAGTGTAATTAATTAGAGCAATCATGGAATAAAGCGTAAAACTCTTGTAATGTTTTGCAGCGAAAGGATCAGTACCCAGATATTATGTATTAACTCGACGCTATCAAGTCTTTGATAGTCGTGACACCTCCCTCGAGCTCGATCGGCCATTTTTACATTCTTTAACATCAAGAATTTTTTAACAAAAAAAATGCATCTATATATATATTCTGTTTCCCTTTCCTTTCGAGGGTAAGACTATTTTTGATCTTGGATTTCATAAATATAATATCATGTGAGAGCTAAGGTTCCCCCACCCCCTATTTGTAACCTCCTTTTTTTAGTGTGAAGATATATTTTTCAAATCTTTTCCAATTTTGTTGAATGTGTATATCACCACTCGTTCATTCTGCATGAGTGAACTTAAAAGACCCCAGCCCATTATGTTATTCTTTAGCTTATCTGATAGTTAATTAATTTCTATTTTCAGCAATTTTACAGTTTTCACAATTTGGCCTCGAAGGAATGACCTTCACGGGGGAGTATCCAAGGAAGAGGGGGTTCTTTGGGTGCTTGTAGCCCCCTCCCCTCCCTCCAATGTGTATTAATAAAGCATCCTGGTTTGCCCATAAATTCTAGTGACAGGATGTTACAGAATCCATCAGCTTCCTGTAAACCTGCTAAAAATTCCTGCTCCAACAGGCCCCCCCTTTGTCGGATGTGAGGATCTTTTGTTTGTTCTTTACTATCATCAGAAGACAGTTAAAGCTTGTGCTTCTATACTTCTATAAATCCATTCACCCAACCATTAAATGCACTGCCCTGGAAAGTGAAACTTTCCGCCAAGTTCAGAGAAATCAAATGATTCTTATCGCAAAAAGAGGCATCAGTTATTCTTGGATTGAATTTTCTGATGAGATGCCAAAAAACACTCGTTCTCGGTAATTTTTTTTTAGCTTCGGAAAAAAAAAAAGAAAAACTTGACCTGAACAGGAAAAAGTTTATGGACTTATTTTTTACGAATGAAAACTAAAAAACGTCTTCCTCGTAGAATTTCCATCATTATTTGTATAATCGCACGATGCACTCTTTTCAAACTGAAAGTCGCATGACCGAATAAAGGAGAACATATAAACGCACACACACACACACACACAAAAAACTACTGGAATCACCGTTTTTGCGCATTTTAACGAAAATTTCGTCCTCCCATGCAAAGATTCTACTTCGTAAGTGTGATTCGAGTTTTTTAATCGCTCTTCCTTCCCCAAGTTATCATTTTGCTTAAAATTTAGATATGACTGAATTTAATCTTCTCTCTTTAAAACACTTCAAAGCCTTCAAGAGTAACTAGTAGTTAATAATGTGGCATCTTAGAGTAAAGCACCGATAGAATGCAACCCAATCCATTTGTCTCATTTATCAAGTTTGTCTTCAATCGCGCAAATCACAATTATTGGTTAACGTTAGTCACCATCTACAGATAACTTACCGTTTCAAGACAGAACTTCCAACTGAATCTTAATCTTGTGGTAAAATGCAATGAATAATGAGAACTGAAATTCCCTGTGAAGTGAAATAGATTTATTACATTTCAACAAGCTCAATTCCAACATCAGTAAAAAGAAACTAAAGTTCAAAACTGAAATGCATGAAATCGCGATATCGCTTAAAAATTTTGTTAAAATGGCAACGTATCTCTCCTCATTTTCCCTTCAGTCGTGGGGAAAGCAAATGATCTGTATTTAGTTCGAAGACAAACTGTGAGCAATTTTCCCACAATATGGCTGGAATTCTGCGTAAAGATGGTGCAATAGCGTAGCGTTAGAGCAAACTCAGAGGATGTCAGAATTTAATGATTTGAGACTAGGAAGCCTTATTTGATAAAATTATCACTTGCAGTCCTAGTTAAACTCGATCGTGTTAATTGATCGATTTAGTCTGTGTTTTTTTGTACTGAATCATTTACAAATGTAGTACTAACCTCACTCAGTTCATGCTTTTTTTTTTAGTTGGAACAATTTGAAAGACGACTCTTTGATCTAGAAGTTAAGCCAATGAAGAGCCAACAATAGCAAATGGAATTTAATTAGTTGTTTTGAAAAACAGTACTTACCACGTACTGATCCCTTTAGTGCCTTGACTTGAGTAAAGTTAACCTCCTCTGTTCATCTTTTGAGTTTTTCCCAACAAACGCAATACGTCACTCACCCAAATAGAGTGTGATCATCTGTTTCGTACGCAAGAGCTGCTCAACATTGACTTTCATAGTCATTTCAGTCCACTGGGCCCACGTTACACAGCTTTCAAACGTTACTACGTGTAAGAATGCATTATTAAGTCTTCGAATGAACTTGACCTTTTTCGTACTTTTGTTTCCCTTTTCAAATTTCTATGAGTATATCGATTTGCTCGTGTAGTAACTTTTTCTTTTATGTTTATTTGGAAATTTTCCCGTGCGAAAATAGAGCAAAATCGGTCTTTTTGTGCTTGACATTTGATAGCTGTGCTAGCTCACCTTTCCTCTCTGGACAGCGGCGCATTTGAGCCGAGAAAGAAAAACTCTTAAGTTTGGAGTTGAGTGATTTTCTCGACCTCTACTTCTTAAAGTTATTCTTAAAAGATTTTTAGGAATATGTTTAATATAAGATAGCTTAGGGCCATAGGTTCGGCCGCATTACAAGCAAAAAACGAAGAGGAAACCTTTGTCACTCACTAAAACCGGATCTTTCGCTTCAGTCACAAGGCTTAAAATAAACCAACCACAATACTATAATGTAAATTTTTCACCGTCAAGAAGTTCCTGAGGATGATTTTTAGAGCGTTAGCACTTCGCGTGTCGTTTTGGCGAAGGGCTAACGCTCGCAACAGCGGTATTAGGAATTCTTTACGGTGGCCAATTGACTATATCAACTAAGTTAAGAAAACCAAATTACTTTGTTATACCCCCCATCGACGCATGCAGTACTACAGTTTTATTTAGAAACGTACCCTCTATATTAAAATATATCATATACATTTCAGCCTTTGCCCTTAAGCTTAACATTTGTTTTATATAGTAGTCGTAAATGTAGTATTTTTCCATAAACCTGGCCGTAATTAATTTATCTTAGAAGGGTCATGGGTTCCCTGACAAGATTCAGCAGGGAGTAAATTTAGTTTCTTTAACCGAGTATGCTGTTTCACTGAGTTATTTCCTGAGAAACAATATCTTTCCGTTTCAATGGTTTTTTCATTTTATAAGGGACTAATTGTCATATTAATTATACAAACATGTTTGTGTGTTTGAAGCCTCTCTTGAGAAGTCTTGAAGGATCTCGCCGATAAAAAACAATAAAAATCCATCAAGAGCTGCTCTCGATCGGCTTTTTATCCTCTGATATATTATTTTATAGTTTACGCATCTCCTTCAGTAGTAATTCATTTTAAATATTAAACACAACTTTACAATTGAGTTGCTTAGGGCTGCCTTGTTTTGATCCTGATATAGAAATTACAGGCAATGCTTTTTTCGGAATTGATGATTACATTAATTAGTGTTTTAAGAATGATGTTATGAATGACTGAAACTTAATTCAGCCAATTTGGAATCATAACTCTTTTTCCTTCAATAGGACGATGCGGGCTGAAACGGGCATTTTAACCGAGCAGTTCAGAAAGCGAGTCATCAAACATTATGTTCAACGACAGAGTCCTGCCTTGGGCAAGTTCAATTTGCTCGGAAAGAACATGGTGGTCCGAGGATGAAAACAAATAATTTTCAGAAAGATTAATTTGACAACTTGAAGCTCTGAAACTCCACTATGCCGTACAGGAGAAGTTTTCGAGACATTGCTATTGCTTCTTACAGATTTGCGTCTTCTTAAGTATTAATAGATTATAGAAATAACTTACGAGTAATCTTTTTCTAATTTCACGCTGGAATGAATTTTTAATCAGTTGAATTACACAGCATAAATACGTAATCTCAACAAATAAAGTAAAGATCATTTTCTCAGAGGCGTTTTTGCAATGTATTCTAAAATTATCTTGAAAATGTATTTTTTTTCAGATTACTAGGAAAGAATATTATCTTGTTGGTTTTCATTTTCGAAGCTGTCAACTGCTAGAGCAATGATTTCATAAACGCGACAAAAGAGGCTAACAAAGCTCTTAAAGCTGCGATAAAGTGATTTGGACAAGCCATTGTTTTCTGCCCTATAATGAGCTCTTTTGTTTACGAAGCGTCTTGACGATTTACAAACAGAGCTGACTGAAAGCAAAAGTTATGACTACCGAACACGAACATCAGCAGGAAGAGGCGAGAAATCTCTCGAGATCTGATAATGATGACGAAATCCACGTCATTTTGAAGATAACACCAGTTTTGACATTTTCTTCTGGTCCGGAGAATGAATCTTCAACCACTAATTCCGAAGTGCAAAATCCGGCCAGTCTGGAGAAAAAGCATTCACAAAGCGGTCACAGTCACAAACAAACAAACTGGTTCTCCATCGACAAGAAATTTGGAAAAAGTGAGTTGCAAAAGGAACGAGTCAGGAATTTCAAACTTGAAGGACTTGCAAGCGACACAGAAATGTCACGTTTGCCGCAAAACTCTCCCGCAGGCGGACGAGGTTATAAAATGTTTCTAAGAAGCTTATCTCAAAGTTCAGCGGCCGAAACAAAAGAATCTTCTCCCAGCCAAAGACGAAGACTTTCAGATCCCACAATCCCAGGCAAGAAAAACCTCAAGAAAAATTTCGAAAGTCAGGGAAGTTTGAAAAAGTTGCGTCCGAAACTGAAACGAAAGGCAGTGTCGCCGTTGCATCTTTTCAGCAAAGCGACAGCATCCAATACGTGCTTTAAACATATCGGTTCTAATCATGACGCGGTTCAAAACAAAGAGACCAAAGTAGGCCCTAGAAAAGATGCTCGTTTGGCCAAAAGGCTGTATCCTTCTTTCAGCAAAGCGTACGAACATTTAGCCCAGAGAGAAAGACGTGGATCAGATCCAACTGGTGTGCCAATCAAAGAAGAAGAAGATGGTCTGGTGAATGATTACGAAACAATGATTAATGACTTCTCAAACCAAATCCAAGATCTGGCTTTTAATCTGGAAAACTTAACCACCTCAGACGCTAAGAGCAATTTTGTGTTATCAGGCCGTCATATCAAGGCAAATCGACTCCGAGGGGACTCAGACGGCAAAGAGAATAGCACGGGTGACTTTTTTAAACCAGATGATTTTCACTTGCAGGGAATTTTGGAAGAGGTCTTGAGGTCGCATCTGCTAACCATGGATGATTACTCCCCGACAAGCTGCGATCGGGCGAGCAGGAGCATAAGTAAGATAATAACGCGACTTTGTGGTAGCAGCGATGGTGAAAAACAAACGAGCGGATGTGGCCAGCGGAAAATAGCCTGCCTCGTGTACATTGGAGCTGTGAGGGACGGCGGGATACAAATGGCGGCTCAAGCATTGTGGACCCCAGACGAGGACACTTTTGCCGCTGCTAGTTTCAGAAATGACTCACTGTGTGGATTAGCAGTTGTTATAACAACGCCAAATTTTTGATTTGTTGAAAGGAAAAAAATTATTTTCCACCTCAGGAAAGCTTCACAAAGTGATCCTTTTGAACAGTCCTCTCGCTGCTAGGACACGAAATCAAAACAGTTTAAATTTCCGCCAGGGCTTTTTCAGAGCAAAGTTTGGTCACTGGACAAGAAACGGAAATATGCACGAAAGTTCTCCTTATCACGCGAGGCGAATTTTACCCCCCCTCGCGTCGTCGGGAACTGTCGTCAGGCCTCCGACCAGAAATAAAAAAGATGACTCTGTCTTGAAGTCATGTTGCCCTTCTTCGCCGTGATCACATCCATTTAAGCGATCTTAGACTTCCCAAAGATATAAAAGTATTCTTTATAAATTCAACGACGCTTAGTGAAGCATTAAAAGCGCGGAAACTTTTATGGATTGAAAGAATGCCAAGGTTCTTTCTATTCGTCGCAGAATGAGACTCTTGTTAATTGTTACCGTGTTCTCTTTTTGTATTTTTATCTTGACTATAGAAAGAACGTACGGTCTTTTTACATATGTTGTTGGATGTGTTAGGTCTTATCTTGCCACATCACATTAACCCTTCAACTCCCAAGATCTGATCGTTAACTCTCCCCTCTAGCTGCTAAACAGTTCCTTTTAAATTAGTTTTAAGAATTTGGCGTTAGATCACTGTTAACAACTAGTTTGAATATTCTCTTTACCTGTTTGCTGGATAATGTTGGAATATTACAGAGAGAAGTTTCATGTTGATCAATTTTGAGAGTTTAATGGTTAAAGAGCCTGTTTAGCGACACTGGGTCAAGCATCTGTTTTTGTTGTTGTTGTTGTTGTTGTTGTTGTTGTTGCATTTTGTCGTTTTTTTCTTTCGGCTGTTGTCGTCGAAAATTCACAATGCCGGCCCCCATTAGACTTTCATCCTTTTTAATTTTTTTCCTGATCAGGAAACCTTACAGAACTTGTACTTACTTAAAAAAACTCTTAACTTGATATTTTTAGAAAACATATTGATTTATTTCTTTATATTCTATATTATGTCCTTTTTAGTTTACCGCAGCTCTGCCAGCCTACGCATGCGTGAAATACTGTGAGAGCCCAAGCTGGTGTTACAATAAATTTATTTGTGAATTGCTTCACGGATTTGTCTATGAAATTCCGAAATGATTGACTTGGCCATCCTTCACCGATCGGTAGAAAACAATGCCCAAACACAATACACATTAAAAGGGAAAACAAAAATAAAAGTATCTAAACCCCAAAGGACAGACATGCTAAAAAATGTCTGAGATAAAAAGAAAACAAACAAACAGGAAAAAGGATCAGGGAAAAAGCAAAGCAAATAAAATATAAGGGTTCAGAAAGAAAACAACAACGAAAAGATAAAGACTGGTGCGAAAAATGTAGTAGAAGCGTGAAGTATATTGACAAAAGCTCTCAACATCATCATTTGCCTGTTTTGTATTAGCCAACTTTTTTTTCTGTCCGTTTTGATTGCCTTGCTTGATGAAAATATAAAATGATTGTTGGAAGCTTTAGGACTCATATTGTTCCTTGTCTCCAGCTTAATCAATACAGCTGTATAAACCATTGAGGCGAACGTTTGAAATTTGAGGAGTACAGCGCAATTATATATCATAAAGAAATAGAAATGAAAATTCAGAGGCGGAACTCCTCTCCGATATGTTTGCGAACTTGACAAAGAGAAGCTCTCATGCAAAATCGCTCCTTAAAGCTATTTCACCGAAATAATCTTTGGAAATCTAGTTACATTTCCAGAAATACATGATAAATGAAATTCTTACAAGGATATCGAATTTTATCAAAATATTGTGCAATTTCAGTTCGACACCATGGGTTTTCATCTTAGCTACAGACTATGTTCATGATGCCACCAAAGTATCGTTTTGGTGCTTGTATAATTCAACTAAACTGTTTTCATTTATTTTCTTAATAGAGAGATTTTAAAAGGGAATAAACTCGATTTGATGCTGATAATCTATTGTAAAGTTAAACTTTTGCCTTAATAACCAGCCGCCAAAAGAAAATTTCAGAATGAGTTTCAGTTATTACTGTTTAACAGATAACCACGTCCAAAACTAAATTTCCTCTAAATCTGGCACTTTACTTAACAAACAGCCGACACAAAGAGAAAAACATGTACTGGAATAATTTGACGATGATGCTTATCAATTGAGTATTTTTTTCCCATTCAGAGATAACAAGAGAAAAAATAAAAACGTGGTAAGCACAAACAAGCGGCTTCCCAGCCAAGATGAATGTCGCACAACTGGTCGGTTACTTTTCTTTCCCCATTATGCGAAAACTACTTTCGATTAATTTTATTTCCATGCGGGGACAGTTCCCAGCATGTCGGATAAATTCTGCTCCAGAGACCAGTCATAATTTATCCATGGCGAGGGGGGAAGGGTCGACGGATTTGGTTGTTTCACGTAATAATTTATAAGATCAACCCATAAGGCTCTGTATAATCCTCATTTACGACCCCTCCATTATCTACAGTTATTCGACAATCATTGTTCTACTCTATTAATGTCGATTGATTAATATTCCTCCTCCGTCTCCCCTGAAAGCTATATCATCCTCCAAATATCCCCCGCCCCTCCCTAACCCTGATAAATTATGTTTAATACTTAATTAAAGAAAACGATTTTTATCCGACGCTCATCTCTTGTCATGGCTTTGACAGATCACGAGCAGTGACCAATCGCAACGCACATAGCGTTAAGTCCATATTATGATGAAAAATGCATTTCTCTCAGGGATTTGAAACTTGCTTTCAAATAAAACACAACCTGAAAGGCAACTTTTTAGGCGGCGTTCTATTTTCTACACGGGAATCAATTTCTTAGCTTGACTCTAAAACGCTAGGCCATAAAACTGGAGTTTAAGAAGATGAATGTAAGTAACTCGAGTCAGACTTTTTTTGCCCGAGCATATCGTAATTCAAATGGGACTTAACGCAAACACTTTCCCCACGGCTCCCAATCGGTGAGTCAAAGAAAACAATTTTTAACCGACGCTCATCTCTTGTTATAGCTTTGACAGATCACGAGCAGTGACCAATCGCAACGCACATAGTGTTAAGTTCATATTATGATGAAAAATGTATTTCTTTTAGGGATTTAAAACTTGCTTTCAAACAAAACACTACTTGAAAGACAATTTATAGCCGGCGTCCTATTTTCTATGCGGGAATCAGTTTACTAGCCTGACTTGAAGACACAAGGCCCAAAAACTGAACTTTAACGAAATGAATGTAAGTAACTTTGGGGATGCATTGAACAATTCCTCTTAGTCAGGTTTTTTTTGCCCAAGCTTATCGCAATTCAAATGGGACTTAAAGCAAACACTTTCCCCTCGGCTCACCATCAGCGTTGCAGTTGCTGCTTGTCCTTGTATAATCTGCCTAAGTATCTTCGTGATCTTAGCCATAAGGAAAGGAAAAGGGCTAAAAACAAACTCTAACATTCTGATAGCTAGTTTGGCCGTGGCTGATCTTTTAGTTGGCGTAGTTTCAATGCCACTGACAATCGCTGTGGATGCACTGATTCTTCGAGGAACTGTATCATATAAAACTATCTGTTTGCTAAATGAAACCAGTGTCTCTGTACTCATCACCATCTTTATTGCTTCCTATCACCATTTAGTGCTGATAGCATGGGAGAGGTATGTGGCGATAGTTAAGTGGACAAAGTACAAAGTTATAGCCACAAAAGGACTCATAAAGAGGTATACTTTAATCGCTTGGATAGAGGGCGTCGCAGAAGAGGCTTTGTATCTAGCACTAGCTTTTGTTGATGTAAATGAGGTTGCATTTGCACTGGATATTGAATTTAACTGCAGCTGGCTCACTGGAAATTTAATGATGCTGTATTTTTATCGCAGGATTTATATCGAGGTACGGTGACAAAACAGATGTCAAATCAGCTCATTGAGTGTCTCAATCAAAACAAAAATGGAAAGAAAACTTGCCTACACTGCGTTTCTGCTGTCAATAGCAGTCGTCGTTTGGAGTCTTCCGGGACTAGTAGTCATGACTTCAATATCATACTTACCAGTTTTTCGCACTTATTCGGCTTTTCCGTGGGCTCAATTAAAGGTCCAAATAAACTCTCTAGTGAATCCCGTCCTCTATTTCTATAGAAACGAACGCTATAGGAAAGCTCTTCTTCAAATGTTAGGATTTGAGACTGAGACACAGAAAGTCGAGCACACATATCTCAAAGGGTGTTGCACAGGGCAGAATGGTGTTTCAGCTGGTTCATCAGATGTAAAAGAGCTCGTAGACATCGAAGGAACCTTACGCCTCAAACGATCACAATCTTACACAGGAACGCTTGGGAGGAAGAATATGAAGCCACATGAGATGAAAAGGAGAATGTCGGCACCTCCTAAGACAGTGATGGACACTGAAAAACAATCTCAATCTCATCGATTTGCTTCGTTTTATTCCACAATTTAAGATACAGATAGCCACCCCGTATATTAGTAGAGGTGTAAATTCGACAGCTTGTTTCCAAATATGTGTTTCTAAAAGAAATTAAACCTCATGCATTGCGTTCTGCTAAGCACTACATACGATTCGTCTAGAAAAAGAAACAACCTTATCGTTTTAATTTGTTTAACAAACTACAGCGATGAATGAGTCCTGCAAATGACTAAAAGGTATAAATAAGCTTGTTCTAACGGATTAAATACAGCTGTTCTAAGAAATACGAGTGTTAAATTGTTCATTGAAATCAGTTAGAGTTGTATAAATTATTCTGGGAAAGATAAAGAGATCGCTATGTAAGGAAAATAAAAGGAAAAAGGGAATTGATGCAATATGAGAGGTTGATGAGTTCATCCGGGAGAATACTGTGCATAATAGGAGAAGTTTTGGCGAGCGAGTACTTAATATTTTCTTCGCGAAAATTATGGCCGCCGTCGTCGATTTTGATAACAGAGGAAGCCTGAGGAGAGAAGGAAATTCGTACTAAGGGGATGAGCGGCGGTAAAAAATTTGAAAAATGGTGAGAATGAGCTTAGTGAATACAAAGATCTCATTTTTGTTGGTTTGGTTTATGGTTTCGACCATTCTTCATGAACCTCTGTGATCCTTCCTAAATTTCTAATAGGTCGTCAATTTTCACCGATGTCCTTCCACTTGGGAAAACTGTTTATTATAAATAATGTTATCGCTATTATTAATTGCGGATAGCTTTCTAGGAAACAAAATTGGAATTTTCAGAAGAAAATTGAATTCCATCAAAATATTCTAATCCAAAATTGCAATTTCGAAACCGCCATCGTCAATTGTGGCTACAGACGGTGTTATTGATCCCACAAAATCCTCACTTTACGACGCGAGAAGTAATCTGTCTTCATTTAGTTTTAATATTATGATATAAAAAGGACACAGGAGGTGTGACTTTGATAATCTATCGGTGCGCCATGCTTTTGTCTAACTAGCCAGCTGCTACCTGAGATTTCAGAGAGTTTTTGACTATCGAAAAGATAACTACGTTTAAGAAAGTTACTTCACTCTGAGTTTGAGGAGCTCCACTCAGATTCAACTAGGTATTTAAAAAGCAACGTGGGCTGAGATAACTTGACGGTGATGCCTTGCAAACAGATTCAATCTGTTTTTTTTTAATCAGAAATGCATAGATAGAGACTGATTATGAAAACATTTTACATTTTAATTTGCCTTGGTAAGAACAAAGATCGGTTCTCTGATTAGTTTATAATCTGTTTCATGATAGTTTGCTCTTGTGTTACGAAATGTTCACTTGAATGGGAAGAAAACTTTTTAAAAAATGTACAAATTGTGCGCTATTTCAGACAGACTAAAGATAAAGGAAGTAATTTTTTACCAAAGCCTATTACTCTGACGAACTATTTTTAATGACCAGTTGCAGCACGCATAATGTTAAGTCTGTTTATCGATGGGGATTTGAAACTTCCTTTAAAACAAAAAAGGAAAAGTAACTTACTATGTAACTAAAGAGGTAAACAGCAGTTATTCATCATAATAGGAGATCAATTTTCTACGGCGATGTATCAATATTACTCTGATCAGTCCACAGACCTGATTGTAAAACACACGACGATAAAACTAGAATTTAGCAAAATGAATGTGAATAACTTTGAGATAGCACTAAACAATTCCTCCGATCAACGTTTTATTGCTCGGGTACTGACCACAATTCATCAACGATTTAGCCATACCTTCAAAAAAAAATGCATTAAGTATAGTTTATCATTATTATTCTATTCACTCGTATATTAGTAGTTAACAATTGTTCACCCAAATGGGGGTGTATAGTGGTGGATGTTTATCGAGCCGCGAAACGGCGAATCGATTATCACAACTTCGCCCGTTACGGGGATCAAGAATTGTTTTAATAAATACAACAAAGAAATAGAAAAAAAATAGTTTTTTCCTTTCAACATACAAAAAAAATGGAAATCCAATTGTTGACGCGTGATTTTGTCTCTCTCGCTTCTCGGAGGTGAATATAGTACGAGCTAGTCACTTGCGAGCCACCCAATCGGTGCGTCGGAAAGCACCCTTCACCTGTGTAGCATGCGCATACACCGATCATCGTTATCAAGGACTTCACATTGATTTATCCGGCAGATTTTATTTACCTCACTTATTCCATCCAAATGATGACCAAAGAGGTGATCATTTTATTGTGAAATCACTTACAAAACACTAAAATGCCTATAAAAACGATCTTTCTTGACATCCCTATCCTATAAGGCTCCGAAACAGCTGGTGTTATACTCTGTTAATATTTGAAGTTAACATAAGTTATTAGTTAAAGATGGATCATTGGATAATGCAATTTAAGACTTTTTATTGGCTTAGCCATTATAGTATATGAGACAATATACCATAATCTAATAACTGTACATTGCAACATTCGGTTTCTTCTTGCAAAATAAAGTCAAGAAGATTTGTCTAATATCTTGGGGGCGTTTTTTTGGAAATGAAACAATTATTCCACTCGCGCTTGTTGGATATGAGATGATTATAGCCAAATCGGCGCTACGCGCCACGTCCGTTGGCTATCTATCATCTCATATCCAACGCGCGCTCGTGGAATAATTGTTAAATATACACTCGATTGTACAAATGTAGACAGCCAGAAAGTATGATCCATGAACGATAAGACCGAATGGCTTCATGGGAAATGTTTGCACAGTTACGTAATTAGTACTTTACTTTATCCATTATTCATGGCTCTTTAGTTATGACAATTATTTTCTTTCAGGAAAGCGTAGATGGTTTCTGTGATTTACCGAGTGCAACTTGTGGTTGCTATTTACATGTATACACCCATAAATCCTTTGATCTTAGCGTGAACTCCTAAAACTTTCTAATCAGGGTTCAAGGTTTTTTTTTATAATCGAGTGCATACCACACAAGTGAATAGCGCTTCTTGGCTGTTCCAGAGAGGGTTAGAAGCTTTCAAGTTAGTCAAGAATCATTTAAATGAGGCCATATCCATTATGGTGTTTGTTTTAGTAAAAATACTACATTGATAATAAGGAATTGATTGCGAACAAACACAAGACAGAGCACCTAGGTTTCCTGTTCTGGAAAGAACCATTACTGAGAGATCAGAATAATACATTTTGTCTTCATTTGCAATTTTTCATATCGAAGATCGCAATATGATGAGCGTTTTTTGGCAAAAAAACCTTCTTAAAATAGATGTTTTCGAGAAAGGGGTATATAAAAAATGAGTAGAGATAAACTTTAGGGTTCTCTTCTAAGGACTCTTTTATTTTCAAATATCAACATAGTTCTTTTTTTTTTTTTTCCCAAAAAGTGTTTACCATCCAATTCAAGAATCCTTCAACATTTTGTCGCTACAACACCTACTTTTCAAAATTTTTTGAACGCTTTTTTCTCATATATATTTGTCCAAAGATTTCCCAGTTTTTACTGCCCACCTTCGATATTAGTGGATTCGTTATTTACTTAAAGTCCAACGCTCTTCGATTGAAAAAAATTCAAGTGCTAAAAGCTTTCAGTAGTTATATAAACAATATTTGACTTACAGGCCATAAAACTTCCTTTACTACAATCCAGTTACTTTCTTTGGCCGACAAAAAGAACTCTAAAATAAATTATGACAAACTGATACAACCTGTATCGCTTGGAGAATTTTTTTTGGTGATTTATTTTCGTTTATCCATTCAAGGTAGCTTTTGGTCTATTGCCCTACTTACCAACAGAACTCACATAAACGTGGAACCAAAACACACAGCTGTCAAAGATCAAAATGAATAAAGGCTGATAGTTTTGAAAGAAACTGTTTGGGGCTGCGTCGGTGGGAGTAACGAAATAATTTGGATATATCAACAAAGTTGAAATGGTAAATTGGCCACCGTAACGATGACAAAAGCTGACGTTTCGAGCGTTAGCCCTTCGTCGGAGCTCTGACGAAGGGCTAACTCTCGAAACGTCAGCTTTTGTCATCGTTATGGTGGCCAATTTGCCATTTCAACTTTGTTGATATATCCAAATTATGTCAAAGATCAGACCGACTTACCTATATACTTTTCATGCATGGATATTTTACCACTTTCGCACAAGGCCCGATGGCTCTACTGAGTTTTGAAGAATATGTTTTGTTCTTTTCTTCTTCTGTTCTACTTTCAACAGCTTTGCAGTGAAAATTAAAATTTCTTTGATGTTCGATACATACATGAAAACAGCTGTTGAAATAGAAAGGAAAAATACAAAAGCTGAGGGGAAAACGATTTCCCCCCGGGGGATTCTTTGTACAAGAAAAATGCTGTACGAAGTTTTTGTCAAGCGTTCGAAAGTTTCCTTTGTCGAGTTTTGTTTGTCAGAGCTTCATTTGCAACGAAACCGAGGGCGAATCGCTGTGTTATTCCCATTTGAAGTCCAGCAACACCATAGAACTATCTACATAATTCCGGTAGATCATTCATCTGATATATCTTCTGACATTTCAAAGCTTGCAGTATTTCACAAATCATTTCCCGTAATTTCAATGAGCTACCCAGAACTCTATATCTCAATGAGATATCAAAAGGGTTTCAATATTTCTCTTTTCGTCGTTCCACGTCCAACCTTACATAACCAATACTTTTATTCAAATATATTTTGATTGCAAAAGGTAAATAGTTCATTGCAGAGGAGAATCGAAGCATGAATGATTTAATCACATGCCATTTAAGCGACAGCTTGCTTGAAAAAGTGGGACCACAATCTTCTTCAACTTTGAATGCCTCATGACCATAGGAAATAATCATGATGAATTGGCGCGCGTAACAGACGAGGGTAAGTAGTACATGAAACTGTTAGGATATAAAGGATATAAGTAAAATATATTGAACAAATCGTCGTTTAGTTCCTAACTCCAGTTAGGTGTGACCAAGAATTGAAACATTTTTAGAATTCATTTGTATCTGCAACCATACATTAATTTTGAATTTTTTTCATATAATTCAGTTTTCATTTGCTAAAAACTTGTTACTGTTTACAAATTTGGCTTTTTAACCTCAGTTTGTCTAGTCTGATAACAATTCATGGCGTCTCCAGATGACTTGAATGAATATCATTTACCCTATTATCCTGGTAATGTGACGAATCCAATCCAAGAAAGAAGTCGGCCTCTGCGTTGGTCAACGCGTGGGCCGAAGGTCGGTCTGCTGTCAGTAATCTACCACAGAGAGTTTATCTAATTTGAGTAAATAGGTTTTTTCTTTTTTTTTTTTACTTCTCTGTCGTATTGTGAAGTTTTCCTGTCATAAATGTCTTTTTCTTCCATCTTTGCTAATTTGAATACGCGGAAAAACTGACATATTTTCCACTTCCGCGTGACATACTGGACACCTTTCAGACACTTTGTATGATCAGACGCTGCTGATGAAATTTTTAAGCAACTGTTATTCAAAAGTATGGTTTGACTGATCTTTATTGGGAGAGGGCTATTAAGGCGAAATATTCCTCGTTTTAACCAAGAATAACCTGCAAAAGAATGGAAGTTACCGCAGAATGATGGCGGCAGCAAATATAACGGAGAGTGCAACACAGGCGAAAACCTTTGAAGGATCGGAATGCTCCTTCTTTTGGGTAGGTGAATTAAAACAACAGTCCATTTCATTCGCGGCAGTCAACTTTCTCCTCTCCATCACAGCATTTCTTGGAAATTCTCTTATCCTTGTTGCCCTTTATAAAGAATCTTCCCTTCATCCGCCATCCAAACTCGTGTATCGTTGTCTAGCAACAACCGATCTGTTGGTTGGTCTGGTAAGCCAGCCTCTCTATGCTTCATATTGGATGTCCGTGGTTCGCGAACACTGGGGTCTTTGTCGATATTTATTTAAAGCAACCGGCGTAACAGGCTATGTGTTATGCTCATCTTCTTTGTCGACGTTAACGGCCATAAGCGTGGACAGACTTCTTGCAATGCTGTTGGGACTTAGATACAAAGAGATTGTAACTTTGAGGCGCGCCTATATCATTTTAGCTATCATTTGGGTTTTATCTCTAATCGCTGGTTTACTTTTCCATCTCAATTACCGTGTGTTCCTTTGGTACAGCTATATATTTATATTATCTTGCCTAGCTATCTCAATCGCCTCGTACACAAAGATTTTCCGCGCTCTTAGTCATCATCAGGCTCAAGTGCAAGATCATACTCAACAACAGCCGAGCCAACAGATTGCACTGAACGTGGCGCAATACAAAAGGGCAGTGTACAATGCACTGTGGGTGCAGTCAGCATTAGTTTTCTGTTATGCACCAAGTTTTACAATGGATATTGTTATCACTTTTAGTAAATACAGATCTCCGAATCTCATTATACTCGGGGGAATGGCAAATGTCATGGTTCTCTTTAACTCTACTTTAAACCCGTTCCTTTACTGCTGGAGGATTAGAGGGGCGAGGCAAGCAGTTACGAAGACAATCAAACAAGCAGTCTGCTCTGCATAATGTAAACCTTGTTGCAGTCACCTGTGGTATACATAACAACTTTCTTTGTTTACGACGGAACTACTTTGCTATTAAATAATTAATCAACAAAAACATTCAACTAGCCTTTTACATACGTTTATAACGCAAACAATATAAAAAGGGGAACAAACTTTGGGATTGTTTTTGTGAACATCCCTAGTTTAAATGAGCAGCTATCAGGGTGCCTCCTACTAGGCGCAATCACTTGCCATATCTCCTATAAAAAGACATTCCCTGTCTTATTTCCAAATCAAATTTGTGAACAAAATTAATTGAAGAGCGAAGTAAACCAGTATGCAGTTGCTCGCTCCTGTAAACCACGCTCAGCTTTTAAGTTTAAAGAAGAGAGAGGGTGGAAATAGTATGAACGACTGTTGTGAAAAAATAAAGGGTATAAAGGAAACCTTGTTTTCGTTACATAATATTCAGTTCCAACCTGTCGTTTTCATTTTCATATCTAACTCGATTTATATGCGATCCGTATAAAGGCTGGAGGATGTTGTCAAATTTCATATTAACCCTTTTCGATCAGGTTATAAAGCAAATAATATAAAAAGCTTTTTTGTAGCTTTATGTTTTGCAAGAATGGAATGATTGTATATTATTCGGTAGCAAAACCGTGTTGCGGAGAATAAATTTAGTAAAGTTAACCAAATAAAAACAAAACAAAACAAAACCCTGGCTAGAATAACATGGTATTGGTGACCACAGATTCACCCAAAGGAAGTCTTCAAATTGCTTCCGGACCGAGAAAAATCTGCTTTACAACCTATTTGTTTTTCAATTTCCTGTTCGATTTTTATTATAATTCTGACAGGCAAAGGCAATTCATCGCCTGTCAAAAGGTTTCAGAAACTGTTTTCCTCAGTTACACACTAATTCTTTCCATTGTTCCTTTTCCCTGTTTTACAATGCCTTATCCAAAATGTCATTTGCCAATTTGATAAACAGGTCACTTAGACAAACACCATTGTTCAGTTGCAAACTACCGGTGTGCCCCAGGGGTCTATCCTGGGACCCTTGTTGTTTATAATATATATTAACAGTGCCCCAAGTGTGACGGATGCTAAGACTACTGTCCAACTCTATGCGGATGATATGAAGTGTTATCGAGTTATTGATAACGGTGCTGACGCAGTTCAACTACAAAGAGACTTGCTAAGCTTAACTGGTTGGTCGTCTGAGCATTTGATGAATTTCAACGCTAATAAGTGTAAGCACCTTATCGTGACAAAGAAAAAGAGTTTTATGCACACATCATATAATCTGAGTGGGTCACAGGTTGCAGTCGTTTCAACTGAGAAAGATCTAGGCGTTCATGTTTCTTCAAATTTATCCTGGAACGATCACATTGACTTTGCTATAAGTAAAGCAAATAAGATGTTGGGTATTATCTATAGAACGTGCAACATTGATTGCGACCAAAAAACTATGTTGATTCTATATAAATCGTTGGTACGACCGCAGCTGGAGTACGCATCTCAAGTTTGGTCTCCCTATACTAAAGCAAAAATTAAGGCCCTTGAGCGTGTTCAAAGGCGTGCCACCAAATTTATCTTGAAATGTGATTTAACTTATCCAGAACGTTTACTAAAATTAGGTCTTTTGCCTCTCGAGTTTAGAAGGGAGGTGTTAGATTTATGTTTCTTTTTTAAATGTCTGAAGGGGCACATTGATTTTGACGTCCTATCATATGTTAGCTTCAAATCATATAAATACAATATGAGGAACACAGAAGCCATACTTGCCAAGGGTCGCTTTAGAACCGATGTTTTTAAATTCTCATTTTTTAATCGCATTGTGGATTTATGGAACGACCTGCCTGTAGCTATTAGGACAATTGATCGAGTATCATTGTTTAGTAAGAAAGTGAATCAGTTTTATATCAGTAAATTTAACTTAAGTAAGGATAAATTTTTATAATTTTTGATTACGTATTGTTGTTGCTATTTGTCTAAGTTAGTTTTTAATTTTTTTGTATTTTATCACAGGCAGTTTATTTAAAATAAGGAATCTAGAATTCTGTATAAACTGGCCTAATTACTCAGATATCTCTTTTTTATACTTGTATATATATTTAACTCCTTGTTTTTGTTTTTGTTTTGATTATCTGTGTAATTGAATTTGAGTAAATAAATAAATAAATAAAAATAAAAAAATTTTGATTATTCATGATCTTTTATATAACATTTCCATCCTAAGATCTATCTTGAGACCGTTTTGGGGTATAAAGTCAGGATAAATTATGGTAGAATTTCTTGTAGCTGGAAAACTGATATATTTAGGATGATATTGAATAATAATATAGATCAATTTATATAGCGCATTTTCATGTAAATGCTCTAATGCCCTTTACAACACTGTACGGGGGACTTCTCCAGACTGCCGGCGGCAGTTTACAATAAATAAAGAAGAAATTTCACAGATGCCGCCTCCCTCCATTTCCAGTAACGAGGCCAGACCACATCACAGCAATCTCGTGATGTGCATTATTTAACGTCCCCATCCGAAATTAACTAATTAATAGGTGCAGGAGACGAGACCTCCGAATTTACGTCCTATGCGAGAAGACGAAGCATTGTGAGTGAAGCGTCTTGCTTAAGGACACAACGTCAAGCCCCAGCCAAGACTTGAACCCCGGCCATCTGACCCAGAGTCCAGCGCACTGACCACTGGACTACTCACGCCTCACATCTCAGATGCACAGATAGTGCAAGGTACGCATGCGAACTTCTAAGGAAATTGTAATATGTTTTGTGGCACAAAAGACACTTGAGATCGTTGGCGCATTTCGGATGACATAGATAATACAATTAGCCATTTTCTAAACGAGCGGCGGTCTGGGTACGATTTGCCATCATAAAGGCTCTGGGGATCGTTTGGACGGACAACGTGAAGGTAAACAAACATGGCGCACTATAACTGCTGTATTCCAGGCTGCACTAATAGTAACAGAAATGTACCTAACCCTAAGTACTATAGAATTCCTAAAGACCCTGATATACATAGAAAGTACGTGGTTCTTATGAGGAACGAGACGCTGAAATTAGACTCTACGAGTACGCAGATTTGCTCAGCTCATTTCGATGGGGGAAACTTAGCAGAACACACTTGTTGGATGTGTTAGGTCTTATCTTGCCACATCACATTAACCCTTCAACTCCCAAGATCTGATCGTTAACTCTCCCCTCTAGCTGCTAAACAGTTCCTTTTAAATTAGTTTTAAGAATTTGGTGTTAGATCACTGTTAACAACTAGTTTGAATATTCTCATTACCTGTTTGCTGGATAATGTGGGAATATTACACAGAGAAGTTTCATGTTGATCAATTTTGAGAGGTTAATGGTTAAAGAGCCTGTTTAGCGGCACTGGGTCAAGCATCTGTTTTTGTTGTTGTTGTTGTTGCTGCATTTTGTCGTTTTCTTCTTTCGGCTGTTGTCGTCGAAAATTCACAATGCCGGCCCCCATTAGACTTTCATCCTTTTTAATTTTTTTCCTGATCAGGAAACCTTACAGAACTTGTACTTACTTAGAAAAACTCTTAACTTGATATTTTTAGAAAACATGTTTGATTTATTTCTTTATATTCTATATTATGTCCTTTTTAGTTTACCGCAGCTCTGCCAGCCTACGCATGCGTGAAATACTGTGAGAGCCCAAGCTGGTGTTACAATAAATTTACTTGTGAATTGCTTCACGGATTTGTCTATGAAATTCCCAAATGATTGACTTGGCCATCCTTCACCGATCGGTAGAAAACAATGCCCAAACACAATACACATTAAAAGGGAAAACAAAAATAAAAGTATCTAAACCCCAAAGGACAGACATGCTAAAAAATGTCTGAGATAAAAAGAAAACAAACAAACAGGAAAAAGGATCAGGGAAAAAGCAAAGCAAATACAATACAAGGGTTCAGAAAGAAAACAACAACGAAAAGATAAAGACTGGTGCGAAAAATGTAGTAGAAGCGTGAAGTATATTGACAAAAGCTCTCAACATCATCATTTGCCTGTTTTGTATTAGCCAACTTTTTTTTCTGTCCGTTTTGATTGCCTTGCTTGATGAAAATATAAAATGATTGTTGGAAGCTTTAGGACTCATATTGTTCCTTGTCTCCAGCTTAACCAATACAGCTGTATAAACCATTGAGGCGAACGTTTGAAATTTGAGGAGTACAGCGCCATTATATATCATAAAGAAATAGAAATGAAAATTCAGAGGCGGAACTCCTCTCCGATATGTTTGCGAACTTGACAAAGAGAAGCTCTCATGCAAAATCGCTCCTTAAAGCTATTTCACCGAAATAATCTTTGGAAATCTAGTTACATTTCCAGAAATACATGATAAATGAAATTCTTACAAGGATATCGAATTTTATCAAAATATTGTGCAATTTCAGTTCGACACCATGGGTTTTCATCTTAGCTACAGACTATGTTCATGATGCCACCAAAGTATCGTTTTGGTGCTTGTATAATTCAACTAAACTGTTTTCATTTATTTTCTTAATAGAGAGATTTTAAAAGGGAATAAACTCGATTTGATGCTGATAATCTATTGTAAAGTTAAACTTTTGCCTTAATAACCAGCCGCCAAAAGAAAATTTCAGAATGAGTTTCAGTTATTACTGTTTAACAGATAACCACGTCCAAAACTAAATTTCCTCTAAATCTGGCACTTTACTTAACAAACAGCCGACACAAAGAGAAAAACATGTACTGGAATAATTTGACGATGATGCTTAGCAATTGAGTATTTTTTTCCCATTCAGAGATAACAAGAGAAAAAATAAAAACGTGGTAAGCACAAACAAGCGGCTTCCCAGCCAAGATGAATGTCGCACAACTGGTCGGTTACTTTTCTTTCCCCATTATGCGAAAACTACTTTCGATTAATTTTATTTCCATGCGGGGACAGTTCCCAGCATGTCGGATAAATTCTGCTCCAGAGACCAGTCATAATTTATCCATGGCGAGGGGGGAAGGGTCGACGGATTTGGTTGTTTCACGTAATAATTTATAAAATCAACCCATAAGGCTCTGTATAATCCTCATTTACGACCCCTCCATTATCTACAGTTATTCGAGAATCATTGTTCTACTCTATTAATGTCGATTGATTAATATTCCTCCTCCGTCTCCCCTGAAAGCTATGTCATCCTCCAAATATCCCCCGCCCCTCCCTACCCCTGATAAATTATGTTTAATACTTAATTAAAGAAAACGATTTTTATCCGACGCTCATCTCTTGTCATGGCTTTGACAGATCACGAGCAGTGACCAATCGCAACGCACATAGCGTTAAGTCCATATTACGATGAAAAATGCATTTCTCTCAGGGATTTGAAACTTGCTTTCAAATAAAACACAACCTGAAAGGCAACTTTTTAGGCGGCGTTCTATTTTCTACACGGTAATCAATTTATTAGCTTGACTCTAAAACGCTAGGCCATAAAACTGGAGTTTAAGAAGATGAATGTAAGTAACTCGAGTCAGACTTTTTTTGCCCGAGCATATCGTAATTCAAATGGGACTTAACGCAAACACTTTCCCCACGGCTCACAATCGGTGAGTCAAAGAAAACAATTTTTAACCGACGCTCATCTCTTGTTATAGCTTTGACAGATCACGAGCAGTGACCAATCGCAACGCACATAGTGTTAAGTTCATATTATGATGAAAAATGTATTTCTTTTAGGGATTTAAAACTTGCTTTCAAACAAAACACTACTTGAAAGACAATTTATAGCCGGCGTCCTATTTTCTACGCGGGAATCAGTTTACTAGCCTGACTTGAAGACACTAGGCCCAAAAACTGAAGTTTAACGAAATGAATGTAAGTAACTTTGGGGATGCATTGAACAATCCCTCTTAGTCAGGTTTTTTTTGCCCAAGCTTATCGCAATTCAAATGGGACTTAAAGCAAACACTTTCCCCTCGGCTCACCATCAGCGTTGCAGTTGCTGCTTGTCCTTGTATAATCTGCCTAAATATCTTCGTGACTTAGCCATAAGGAAAGGAAAAGGGCTAAAAACAAACTCTAACGTTCTAGTTTGGCCGTGGCTGATCTTTTAGTTGGCGCAGTTTCTATGCCACTGACAATCGCTGTGGATGCACTGATTCTTCGAGGAACTGTATCATATAAAACTATCTGTTTGCTAAATGAAACCAGTGTCTCTATACTCATCACCATCTTTATTGCTTCCTATCGCCATTTATTGCTGATAGCATGGGAGAGGTATGTGGCAATAGTTAAGTAGACAAGGTACAAAGTTATAGCCACAAAAAGACTCGTAAAGAGGTATACTTTAATCGCTTGGATGGAGGGCGTCGCAGAAGAGGCTTTGTATCTAACACTAGCTCTTGTTGATGTAAATGAGGTTGCATTTGCACTGGATATTGCATTTAACTGCAGCTGGCTCACTGGAACATTAATGATGCTGTATTTTTATCGCAGGATTTATATCGAAGTACGGTGACAAAACAGATGTCAAATCAGCTCATTGAGTGTCTCAATCAAAGCAAAAATGGAAAGAAAACTTGCCTACACTGCGTTTCTGCTGTCAATGGCAGTCGTCGTTTGGAGTCTTCCGGGACTAGAAGTCATGACTTCAATATCATACTCACCAGTTTTTCGCACTTATTCGGCTTTTCGATGGGCTCAATTAAAGGTCCAAATAAACTCTCTAGTGAATCCCGTCCTCTATTTCTATAGAAACGAACGCTATAGGAAAGCTCTTCTTCAAATGTTAGGATTTGAGACTGAGACGCAGAAAGTCGAGCACACATATCTCAAAGGGTGTTGCACACGGCAGAATGGTGTTTCAGCTGGTTCATCAGATGTAAAAGAGCTCGTAGACATCGAAGGAACCTTACGCCTCAAACGATCACAATCTTACACAGGAACGCTTGGGAGGAAGAATATGAAGCCACATGAGATGAAAAGGAGAATGTCGGCTCCTCCTAAGACAGTGATGGACACAGGGACTACTAGTATGTAAAAAAAAAAACAATCTCAATCTCATCGATTTGCCTCGTTTTATTCCACAATTTAAGATACAGATAGCCACCCAGTATATTAGTAGAGGTGTAAATTCGACAGCTTGTTTCCAAATATGTGTTTCTAAAAGAAATTAAACCTCATGCATTGCGTTCTGCTAAGTACTACATACGATTCGTCTAGAAAAAGAAACAACCTTATCGTTTTAATTCGTTTAACAAACTACAGCGATGAATGAGTCCTGCAAATGACTAAAAGGTATAAATAAGCTTTTTCTAACGGATGAAATACAGCTGTTCTAAGAAATACGGGTGTTAGATTGTTCATTGAAATCAGTTAGAGTTGTATAAATTATTCTGGGAAAGATAAAGAGATCGCTATGTAAGGAAAATAAAAGGAAAAAGGGAATTGATGCAATATGAGAGGTTGATGAGCTCATCCGGGAGATTCATTACCCTGCATAATAGGAGTAGTTTTGGCGAGCGAGTACTTAATATTTTCTTCGCGAAAATTATGGCCGCCATCGTCGATTTTGATAACAGAGGAAGTCTGAGGAGAGAAGGAAATTCGTACTAAGGGGATGAGCGGCGGTAAAAAATTTGAATAATGGTGAGAATGAGCTTAGTGAATACAAAGATCTCATTTTTGTTGGTTTGGTTTATGATTTCGACCATTCTTCATGAACCTCTGTGATCCTTCCTAAATTTCTAATAGGTCGTCAATTTTCACCGATGTCCTTCCACTTGGGAAAACTGTTTATTATAAATAATGTTATCGCTACTATTAATTGCGGATAGCTTTCTAGGAAACAAAATTGGAATTTTCAGAAGAAAATTGAATTCCATCAAAATATTCTAATCCAAAATTGCAATTTCGAAACCGCCATCGTCAATTGTGGCTACAGACGGTGCTATTGATCCCACAAAATCATCACTTTACGACGCGAGAAGTAATCTGTCTTCATTTAGTTTTAACATTATGATACAAAAAGGACACAGTAGGTGTGACTTTGATAATCTATCGGTGCGCCATGCTTTTGTCTAACTAGCCAGCTGCTACCTGAGATTTCAGAGAGTTTTTGACTATCGAAAAGATAACTACGTAGAAGAAAGTTACTTTTCTCTGAGTTTGAGGAGCTCCACTCAGATTCAACTAGGTATTTAAAAAGCAACGTGGGCTGAGATAACTTGACGGTGATGCCTAGCAAACAGATTCAATCTGTTTTTTTTTCTTTATTCAGAAATGCATAGATAGAGACTGATTATGAAAACATTTTACATTTTAATTTGCCTTGGTAAGAACAAAGATCGGTTCTCTGATCAGTTTATAATCTGTTTCATGATAGTTTTCTCTTGAGTTACGAAATGTTCACTTAAATGGGAAGAAAACGTTTTAAAAAATGTACAAATTGTGCGCTATTTCAGACAGACTAAAGATAAAGGAAGTAATTTTTTACCAAAGCCTATTACTCTGACGAATTATTTTTAATGACCAGTTGCAGCGCGCATAATGTTAAGTCTGTTTATCGATGGGGATTTGAAACTTCCTTTAAAACAAAAAAGGAAAAGTAACTTACTATGTAACTAAAGAGGTAAACAGCAGTTATTCATCATAATAGGAGATCAATTTTCTACGGCGATGTATCAATTTTACTCTGATCAGTCCACAAACCTGACTGTAAAACACACGACGATAAAACTAGAATTTAGCAAAATGAATGTGAATAACTTTGAGATAGCACTAAACAATTCCTCCGATCAACGTTTTTTTGCTCGGGTACTGACTACAATTCATCAACGATTTAGCCATACCTTCAGAAAAAAAAAGCATCAAGTATATTTTATCATATTATTCTATTCACTCGCATATTAGTAGTTAACAATTGTTCACCCAAATGGGGGTGTATAGTGGTGGATGTTTATCGAGCCGCGAAGCGGCGAATTGATTATCACAACTTTGCCCGTTACGGGGATCAAGAACTGTTTCAATAAATACAACACAGAAATAGAAAAAAAAATAGTTTCTTTCTTTCAATATACAAAAAAAATGGAAATCCAATTGTTGACGCGTGATTTTGTCTCTCTCGCTTCTCGGAGGTGAATATAGTACGAGCTAATCACTTGCGAGCCACCCAATCGGTGCGTCGGAAAGCACCCTTCACCTGTGTAGCATGCGCATACACCGATCATCCTTATCAAGGACTTCACATTGATTTATCCGGCAGATTTTATTTACTTCACTTATTCCATTCAAATGATGACCAAAGAGGTGATCATTTTATTGTGAAATCACTTACAAAACACGAAAATGCCAATAAAAATGATCTTCCTGGACATCCTTATCCTATAAGGCTCCGAAACAGCTGGCTTTATACTTAGTTAGTACTTGAAGTTAATATTTAACAATTATTCCACGAGCGCGCGTTGGATATGAGATGATAGATAGCCAACGAGGCGCGTAGCACCGAGTTGGCTATAATCATCTCATATCCAACAAACGCGAGTGGAATAATTGTTTTATTAAAAAAAAACGCCCCCAAGCTATTAGACAAATCTTCTCGACTTTATTTTGTGAGAAGAAACCGGATTTAACAATGTACAGAAATTAGATTATGGTATATTGGCTCATATACCATAATGGCTGAGCCAATAAAAAGTCTTGAATTGCATTATCCAATGATCCAGTTATTAATAAAAGTTATTATTTAAAGATGGATCATTGGATAATGCAATTTAAGACTTTTTATTGGCTTAGCCATTCTAGTATATGAGCCAATATACCATAATCTAATAACTGTACATTGTAACATTCGGTTTCTTCTTACAAAATAAAGTCGAGAAGATTTGTCTAGTATCTTGGGGGCGTTTTTTTTTAAATGAAACAATTATTCCACTCGCGCTTGTTGGATATGAGATGATTATAGCCAACCCGGCGCTACGTGCCACGTTGGCTGTCTATCATCTCATATCCAACGCGCGTTCGTGGAATAGTCGTTAAATATACACTCGATTGTACAAATGTAGACAGCCAGAAAGTATGATCCATGAACGATAAGACCCAATGGCTTCATGAGAAATGTTTGCACAGTTACGTAATTAGTACTTTACTTTATCCATTATTCATGGCTCTTTAGTTATGATAATTATTTTCTTTCAGGAAAGCGTAGATGGTTTCTATGATTTACCAAGTGCAACTTGTGGTTGCTATTTACATGTATACATCCATAAATCCTTTGATCTCAGCGTGAACTCCTAAAGCTTTCTAATCAGAGGTCAAGGTTTTTTTTTTATAATCGAGTGCATACCACACAAGTAAATAGCGCTTCTTGGCTGTTCCAGAGAAGGTTAGAAGTTCTTAAGTTAGTCAAGAATCATTTAAATGAGGCGATATCCATTATGGTGTTTGTTTTAGTAAAAATAAATTGCACTGATAATGAGGAATTGATTGCGAACAAACACAAGACAGAGCACCTAGGTCTCCCGTTCTGGAAAGAACCATTACTGAGAGATCAGAAAAATACGTTTTGTCTTCATCTGCCCTTTTTCATATCGAAGATCGCAATGTGATGAGCGTTTTTTGGCCAAAAAAACCTTCTTAAAATAGATTTTTTCAAGAAAGGGATAAATAAAAAATGAGTAGAGATAAACTTTAGGGTTCTTTTCTAAGGACTCTTTTATTTTCAAATATCAACATTATTCTTTTTTTCCAAAAAGTGTTTACCATCCAATTCAAGATTCCTCCAACATTTTTTTGCTAAAGCGCCTACTTCTCAAACTTTCTTGAACGCTTTTTTCCCATATATATATTGTCCAAAGATTTTACAGATTTTACTGCCCACCTTCGATATTAGTGGATTCGTTATCTACTTATAATTAAAGTCTAACGCTCTTCGACTGAGAAAAATTGCTAAAAGCTTTCAGTATTTACATAAACAATATTTGATTTGCAGGCCACGAAACTTTCTTTACTCTAATCCAGTTACTTTCGCTGACAAAAAGAACTCTGAAATAAATATTTTGACAAACTGATACAACCTATATCACTTGGAGAATGTTTTTTGGTGATTTATTTTCGTTTTTCCATTCAAGGTAGCCTTTGGTCTATTGCTTTACTTACAGAAAGAACTCACATAAACGTGGAACCAAAACACACAGCTGTCAAAGATCAAACCGACTAACCTATACACTTTTTATGCATGGGTATTTTACCACTTTCGCACAGAGCCCGATGGCTCTACTGAGTTTCGAAGAATATTTTTTGTTCTTTTCTTCTTCTGTTCTACTTTCAACAGCTCTGCAGTGAAAATTAAAATTTCTTTCATGTTCGATACAAGCATGAAAACAGCTGCTGAAATAGAAAGGAGAAATACAAAAGTTGAGGGAAAAATGATTTCGCCACAGGGGATGCTGTAAGAAGTTTTTGTCAAGCGTTCGAAAGTTTCCTTTGTCGCGTTTTGTTTAACAGAACTTCATTTGCATCGAAACTAAGGGCGAATCGCTGTGTTATTCCAATTTGAAGCCCAGCAATATCATAAAACTATCTACATAATTCCGGAAGATCATTCATTTAATATCTTCTGACATTTCATAGCTTGTAGCATTTCACTTACAAATCATTTCCCGTATTTTCAATGGGCTACCCAGAACTCTATATCTCAATGAGATATCAAAAGGATTTCAATAATTCTCTATTCATCGTTTCATGTCCAACCTTAATTAAAAAACCAATATTTTTATTCAAATAAATTTTAATTGCAAAAGGTAAATCGTTCATTGCAGAGGAGAATCGCAGAATAAATAATTTAATCACCTGCCATATACATGACAGCTTGCTTGAAAAAG
The DNA here is from genome assembly GCF_964205215.1 of Stylophora pistillata. NCBI lineage: Eukaryota > Metazoa > Cnidaria > Anthozoa > Scleractinia > Pocilloporidae > Stylophora > Stylophora pistillata. The sequence goes on from NC_142529.1 coordinate 24,361,240, forward strand.
TGGGACCACAAGCTTCTTCAACTTTTAATGCCTCGTGACCATAGGAAATAATCACTATGTATTGGCGTGCGTAAAAGACGAGGGTGAGTAGTGACTGAAACTCTTAGGATACAAAGGATATAAGTGAAATATATTGCACTAACGTCGTTTAGTTCCTAACTCCAGTTAGGTGTGACCAAGAATTCAAACACATTTAGAACTCATTTTCATCTGCAACCATACATTAATTTTGAATTTTTTTTAATTGAGTTTCCATTTTCCTAAAAACCTATTACTGTTTACAAATTTGGCTTTTTAACCCCAGTTTGTCTAGTCTGATAACACTTCATGGCGTCTCCAGATGACTTGAATGAATATCATTTACCCTATTATCCTGGTAATGTAACGAATCCAATCCAAGCAACAAGTCGGCCGCTGCGTCGGTCAACGCGTGGGCCGACGGTCTGTCTGCTGTCAGTAACCTACCACTGAGAGTTTATTTAATTTGAGTAAATAGGTTTTTTTTTTCTTTTTCCTTTTTTAATTCTCTGCCGTGTTGTGAAGTTTTCCTGTCATAAATCTCTTTTTCTTCCATCTTTGCTAATTTGAATTCGCGGAAAAACTGACATATTTTCCTCTTCCACGTGACATACTGGACACCTTTCAGACACTTTGTATGATCAGATGCTGCTGATGAAATCTTTAAGCAACTGTTATTCAAAAGATAAGGTTTGACTGATCTTTATTGGGAGAGGGCTATTAAGGCGAAATATTCCACGTTTTAACTAAGAATAACCTGCAAAAGAATGGAAGTTACTGCTGAATGATGGTGGCAGCAAATATAACGGAGAGTGCAACACAGGCGAAAACCTTTGAAGGATCGGAATGCTCCTTCTTTTGGGTAGGTGAATTAAAACAACAGTCCATTTCATTCGCGGCAGTCAACTTTCTCCTCTCCATCACAGCATTTCTTGGAAATTCTCTTATCCTTGTTGCCCTTTATAAAGAATCTTCCCTTCATCCGCCATCCAAACTCGTGTATCGTTGTCTAGCAACAACCGATCTGTTGGTTGGTCTGGTAAGCCAGCCTCTCTATGCTTCATATTGGATGTCCGTGGTTCGCGAACATTGGAGTCTTTGTCGATATTTATTTAAATCAACCGGCGTAACAGGCTATGTGTTATGCTCATCTTCTTTGTCGACGTTAACGGCCATAAGCGTGGACAGACTTCTTGCAATGCTGTTGGGACTTAGATACAAAGAGATTGTAACTTTGAGGCGCGCCTATATCATTTTAGCTATCATTTGGGTTTTATCTCTAATCGCTGGTTTATTTTTCCATCTCAATTACCGTGTGTTCCTTTGGTACAGCTATATATTTATATTATCTTGCCTAGCTATCTCAATCGCCTCGTACACAAAGATTTTCCGCGCTCTTAGTCATCATCAGGCTCAAGTGCAAGATCATACTCAACAACAGCCGAGCCAACAATTTCCTCTGAACGTGGCGCAATACAAAAAGGCAGTGTACAATACACTGTGGGTGCAGTTAGCATTAGTTTTCTGTTATGCACCAGTTTTTATAGTGGAAACTGTCATCACTTTTAGTAAAAACCGATCTCCGAATCTCGTCATACTCAGGGGAATGGCAAATGTCATGGTTCTCTTTAACTCTACTTTAAACCCGTTCCTTTACTGCTGGAGGATTAGAGGGGTGAGACAAGCAGTTACGCAGACAATCAGAAAGGCAATCTGCTCTGCATAATGTAAACCTTGTTGCATTCACCTGTCGTATACATAACAACTTTCTTTGTTTACGACGGAACTACTTTGCTATTAAATAATTACTCAACAAAGACATTCAACTAGCCTTTTACATAAGTTTATAACGCAAACAATATAAAAAGGGGAACAAACTTAAGGGAATGTTTTTGTGAACATCCCTAGTTTAAATCAGCAGCTATCAGGGTGCCTCCTACTGGGCGCAATCACTTTCCATATCTCCTATAAAAAGACATTCCCTGTCTTATTTCCAAATCAAATTTGTGAACAAAATTAATTGAAGAGCAAAGTAAACCAGTATGCAATTGTTCGCTCCTGTAAACCACTCAGCTTTTAAGTTTAAAGAAGAGAGAGGGTGGAAATAGAATGAACGACTGTTGTGAAAAAATAAAGGGTATAAAGGAAAGCTTGCTTTCGTTACATTATATTCAGTTCCCACCTGTCGTTTTCATTTTCATATCTAATTCGATTTATATGCGATCCGTATAAAGGCTGGAGGATTTTGTCAAAATTCATATTAACCCTTTTCGATCAGGTTAAAAAGCAAATAATATAAAAAGCTTTTTTGTACCTTTATGTTTTGCAAGAATGGAATGATTGCATATTATTCGGTAGCAAAACCGTGTTGCGGAGAATAAATTTAGTAAAGTTAACAAAAAAAACAAAACAAAACAAAACAAAACCTTGGCTAGAATAACATGGTATTGGTGACCATAGATTCATCCAAAGGAAGTCTTCAAATTGCTTCCGGACCGAGAAACATTTGCGTTACAACCTCTTTGTTTTTCAATTTCCTGTTCGATTTTTATTATAATTCTGACAGGCAAAGGCAATTCATCGCCTGTCAAAAGGTTTCAGAAACAGTTTTCCTCAGTTACACACTAATTCTTTCCATTGTTCCTTTTCCCTGTTTTACAATGCCTTATCCAAAATGTCATTTGCCAATTTGATAAACAGGTCCCTTAGACAAACACCATTGTTCAGTTGCAAACTACCGCATAGAACTAGCTGTAATTTGCACGCAATGTCTCTTGTCAGAGGAAAATTTTGATTATTCATGATCTTTTCAATAATATTTCCATCGTAAGATCTATCTTGAGACCGTTTTGGGGTATAAAGTCAGGATAAATTATGGTAGAATTTCTTGCCGCTAGAAAACTGATATATTTAGGATGATAATGAATAATAATATAGATCAATTTATATAGCGCATTTTCATGTAAATGCTCTAATGCGCTTTACAACACTGTACGGGGGACTTTACCAGACTGCCGGCGGCAGTTTACAATAAATAAAGAAGAAATTTTACAGATGCTGCTGCCCCCCATTCCCAGTAACGAGGCCAGACCACATCACAGCAATCTCGTGATGTACATTCTTTAACGTCCCCTTCCGAAATTAACTAATTAATAGATGCAGGAGACGAGACCTCCGACTTTACGTCCTATGCGAGAAGACGAGGCAATGTGAGTGAAACGTCTTGCTTAAGGACACAACGTCAAGCCCCAGCCAGGACTTGAACCCGCGCCATCTGACCCAGAGTCCAGCTCACTGACTCACGCCTCACACCTCAGATGCGCAGATAATGCAAGGTATGCATGCGAACTTCTAACGAAATTGTAATATGTTTTCTGGCACAAAAGAAACTTGAGATCGTTGGCGCATTTCGAATGACATAGATAATACAATTAGCCATTTTCTAAACGAGCGGCGGTCTGGGTACGATTTGCCACTATAAAGGCTCTTGGGATCGTTTGGAGGGACAACGCGAAGGTAAACAAACATGTTGCACTATAACTGCTGTATTCCAGGCTGCAATAATAGTTACAGAAATGCACCTAACCCTAAGTATTATAGAATTCCTAAAGACCCTGATATACATAGAAAGTACGTGGTTCCTATGAGGAACGAGACGCTGAAATTAGACTCTACGAGTACGCGGATTAGCTCAGCTCCTTTCGCTGGAGGAAACTTAGCAGAACACACTTGCCTTTAATTTTTCCATGGACAAAACCGACAGCTCCACGTAGAGAACTCAAGAGGGCCAGTTTCAAGGATGCGCACAAAATGAAGCAAGCCAAAAATAGGAAAAACAACACTTGCTCAAACTGCTCAAGTTACCACTGTTGTAATTTGCTGTCCACCTCTTTTATGTTGTTGTTTTCTTTCTCCAACTGCTGGATCTCTCCTTTTAGCTTAACAATTTCTTGTTCACTTGTTTGTATTCTGTTATATAAACTGTTTAGTTGGTCACCAGTAAGTAATGTTTGTATTTCCACACTGGTACTGGTGTCAGCATTAACATTAATATTTTCAGATTGTTCTTCAAATTTAAAGTTCGCATCCTCGAAAAGAAGACACATGTGTAATAGCCGGGCCGAAATTTTGATTGCCAATTATCTCTCTTGAAAGTGACATCTTGATTATAGCATCGAAATCTAGAATAGAAATTAGTACTTTTCCTAGACTAAACACACCTTGTACCATGTATCACTCCTTTAAATATCTGCCTCTTGTTAATCGAACCTTGTGTTTCTTTATGGTCTAGTTGAATGTGGAAGCAAAGCACGCTCTCCGTTTAGCGTTTTATTTGCGGAGTGCAAAAGGCACTGAGATTCTCTTTTCCTGAACTTGAAATCCAGGATCCTTCCATTTGAAAAGCTTTACTACAAGATTCCGACTTCTATAAAACACAGCACTCCGCCTATTATTTCTGAACTGTTTACTTGTTCCAAACAAGTTTATTACCATTTAACAGGGTTCACAGCGAAATACAACGGAAGTAGAAAGGCCTTTAAACAAGAACTGAAGAATCGGTTACAAGCAATGTGATGAAATGAGAAATGATCAACGGCTTATTCAGCAAGACTTTCACGACTACAGGAGAGAGGATCTATGGCTTTTAGTACACCAATTAAGAAGGAAGAAGAATAGATTCATGACCAGACCTGAAAGAAGATAGAAGAAGAAAGGAAATCAAAGAGAAGATCAATTCTGCTAGGTCAGAGAGGCCATCCCAAGGAAATTTGGAGGAGAACAGTAGAAAGGGAAATGAAGGACAGAGGCTGGAAATTGGGGCGGCTTATTTAACTGGTTACCCACAGTAAACAATCGCATTTGATGCCTTACGTGCCTAGACGCACGAAGCGGACTATAACAGCAGCTGATAATTTACATACCAGATATTCGAGAGTCAAACAAGGAAAAAAAACTACTTTCTTTTGCGAGAATAAGAATCATATTTTAGAATGACATTCAAAAATAACCCTTGAGTGGAATGAATCACCTTTCCAATGTCAAATGGGTATCTCACTTTATTAAAGTCTTGAAAATGGGGATAAAATTTGACTCGTATCATTTCTAAGTCTCGAGTGTACCTTAATTACCCTTTTTCTTCTCTTAGTTATTCTGTATTTGTTATAGAATTTTTCTGCTTCTCTAAAATTGCCTTATTTATCACATTCATTTCTCCAGTTATTCACTTAATCTTCTTTTATGCCGTGCGAGTTTGATTCAGCAGATGTGTTGGTGTTGCTTAAGTTGGGTGCTCCGTCTTGAAAGGCTTCGCTGACCGCAGGCTACCCAGTACTCTGTATCTCAATGAGATATTAAAAGGGTTTCAATAATTCTCTATTCAACGCTCGACGTCCGATCTTATATAACCAACATTTTTATTCAAATATACTTTTTAATTGTTACTTGCACGAATGACCAACAGATGTCCGCTAACAAAGCATATATAAAAATAGACTCCCGAGTACGATATATAGTACGCAACAAGAATGTAACAACAAGCAGTTACCCATTTATTTAATTAGTTTTACACTGTCTAATTTACTTAGGATGAAGATTAAGTTAAGCAGTTCAAAAAGCAGGCTTACAATCCTTCATGCCGAATGAGAGTTCATTGTCTGGATCAACTTCGAATTCCAACTTCCGGCGACTGAAGACCACAACGCTTGGCTTTCTTGATTCATGGTATTCTTTCCGTGTACACAAATTCTTCCGGAAGACTTTATAGTGAACTCTGTATTCTTTATCTTCTTCCTCTCTCGGCCATCTTCTTTTTCTTTTCTTCTTTTCTCCGGATATCGTAAGGTCAAAAGGTCATAGCCTCGTCACATCATAGCTTCCACAAGTTCAGTCAGCCGGCCACGACGGTAAACCCTCGGGCAAATCTTTCTTGTACTTCTCACAAGCCAGCTTTTATACATTTACTTTAGGTATCTAGAATGTTATATTACTATTTATAGCGTATTATAAGTTGTACTATTTTTGGAAAGTGCTGAGTCACATGAAAAAAGTTTTTGGAATATTAAAACTAAAGATAATTCTAGAAAATTCTGGGATTGCGTGACAGATTCGGTGAAAATAATTGGATCCTCGTAACTTAATTGCAAAGGATAAATCGTTCATTGCAGAGGAGAATCGCTATATAAATGATTTAATCACCTGCCGTATTCTGGACAGCTTCCTTGAGAAAACGGGACCACAAGCTTCTTCAACTTTTAATTCCTCGTGATCATAGGAAACATTCATGATGAATTGACGCGCGTAAAAGAAGAAGTAAGTAATGAATGAAACTGTTAGGATATAAAGGGTATACTGACCTAACTTGAACAGAAGACATGTTATTTGGCACGATTATCGATTATCTTATGATTTCCAGAACATTCTTGATTAGTCTTTTAGGAAAGTTCTAGTAGTTTCGGCATGAGTACGTGACGTCTATTTATAGAAACTCGAGTTGTTTATCGTAAATTCTGGAAAATTCTATGATGTAATGTTACTAAAAATAGTCGTGTTGTAAATCTGTAGAATCTTCTAGAAAGATTGTGGGGAACTATATAAGAAGGTGCAGTAGGTTGTTGCGTTTAGAGGAAAGAGAAGAAAAAGAGAAAAAGGTAAAGGAAATAAAGGAGTTAGTGAAAACAATTCATTTCAAGGTTTATCACGAAACCATAACTTTTGCACTTATAGTCGTTTTATTCCTAGTTTCTGTTAGGCGTGACACGTAAATATAAAAAACTCAAACATTTTTAAAATCACTTTGCATCTGTAACCATACATTAATTAATTTTTTTATATTTTCGGTTTTCCATTTTCTCAAAAATCTGTTACTGTTTACAAATTGGACTTTTAACTTCAGTTTTTATAGGCTGATAATAATTCATGGCGTCCCAAGATCACTTGAACGAGTATCATTTACCCTATTATCCAGGTACGACAACGAATCCGATCCAAACAACACGTCGATCGATGCGTTGGTCAACGCTTCGGCCGACAGAAGGTCGGGGGGGGGGGTGACTCTCATATGAAGCAGACGGGGATGTTCGTCGTCTCGCTAACGGTGTAAATTTTGGATTTTGGTCTCGCATAGGGTGTTCCAGGCAAAGCGCAAATATTTTAAGCCGCCAAGGTCTCGTTTAGGGTTCCCTGAGGAAATACAGAATTACGCGAAGAGAAACAGAACTAAAATTTTCTTTTTAACTTGTTTTGTTTACCGTATTACCTCAACATTAACTAGCTTTCTTCTATTTTACGAAGTGCCAAAGAGACAATGCATGAACATGAGCGGTCTCTTTTAGAGGTCCAAATTTGCTTAAGCCACTCCCAGATGATCTCCTTTCGGAGTTAAAATTTCCGACGAGCATCCCCGTCTGTTTCATATGGGAGTCTTCCCCCTCCGGGCAAAAGGTCACCTGTCAGTAACCGATCCCTGACAGTTTATTTGACTAAAGAGGGGTTTTTATTTTGTCGAATTGTGAAATTATCTTATCACAAATACCTCCTTTTCTTCCTTATCATTTCCAATTCAAATTCGCGGAAAAACTGACATTTTTTCCTCTTGCATGTGACACACCGGACACCTTTCGTACTCTGTATACTCAAACGCAACTGGTGATGTCATTATGCAATTGTTATTCAAAAATTAAGGTTAAACTAATCTTTACTGGGCTGTTAAGATGACACATTCCTCGTTTTAATTAAGACTAACCTGCAAAAGAGTAGAAAGAGTAAAGAAGGATTATGGCGGCAGCAGATATGACGGAAAGTGGAACACAGGCGAAAACATTTAAAGGATCAGAATGCTCCCCCCCTTTAGGTAGGTGAAGTAACCCATTTCATTCACAGCTGTTAACATTCTCCTCTCCATCACAGCATTTCTTGGAAATTGACTTATCCTTGTTGCCCTTCACAAAGAATCTTCCCTTCATCCGCCATCCAAACCCTCGTATCGTTGTCTGGCCATAACTGACCTTTTGGTTGGTCTGGTTACTCAGCTCCTCTAGGCTACCTATTGCCTGACGGGGGTTTACGAACACTGGAGTCTTTGTCGATACACATTCGACACAGCCGCCGTGACAGCTTGTGTGTTAGGTTCAGTGTCTTTGTCGACCTTGACGGCCATAAGTGTTGACCGACTTCTCGCCTTGCTGTTGGGACTCAAATACAAAGAGATTGTAACTTTGAGGCGCACGTATATCATTTAAGCAATCGTTTAGGCTTTCTCTCTAGTCGCTGGTTTATTTTCTTATCCCAATTACCGTATAACCTTTTGGTACGGCTACATATTAATACCATCTTGCCTGGTAATCTCAGTCATCTCGCACACAAAGATTTTCTTCGCTCTCAGTCATCATCAGGCTCAAGTACAAGATCACGTTCATCAACAGCCGAGCCAACCAAATACACTGAACATGACGCGATACAAAAAGGCAGTTTACAGTGCAATTTGGGTGCAGTTAGCATTAGTTTTCTGTTATGTACCAATTTTCACGGTGGAAATGGTCATCACTTTTAGTAAAAACTGATCTCCGAATTTCGTTGTACTCAGAGCAATGGCAGCTGTCACAGCTCTCTTTAACTCCACATTATACCCGTTGCTTTACTGTTGGAGGATCAGTGAGGTGAGACAAGTAGTAAAGCGGACAATAACATAAGCAGTCCGCTGTGCATAGGGTTCACTTTGTTTCGACGCTTGGATGAAGCTATTTAAAAATAGGGCTGTAAGGAGAGAGTAGAAGATATGCCATTTGATAAAAAGAATAAGGAAAACAAAAGATAGTTTGTTGTATTTAAATTATCGTAAGAAGAACTGTCAGGTACAAAAAATAGCAGTTTTCTGACCATAATAAAAGAATAACATGTCTCCCTTTCGCATACTTATTACGAAGTAGTGAGAGTTATTATTTTTTAATCAGAATACGCTTAAGACTTTGCTATGTTATCAAAACTGTATGAGATATGTCAACTTAGTTCAGAATATGGTTTGATGCTAACTTGCTAGTGTTTACAACGAAACTTTGTAAAACTGTGGACTTTCTAAATATGTGTTCAAATATACTGAAGGAAATGCTTAAAAAAAAGGTTTATAATCCGGCACTATTTAACATCGAGTTATCCTTTGAGACCAATACTAGATTAGTTGCCTTTTAGTATGTTACCTGCATCAATTAATACTCTGTTTGTCGAGTGTAAACTTATATTAATTTTCTGAAATGCCTATCCATGAATTTCTTTGCGCAAGTAATTTTAAAAGCACTTTTATTACAAATTTGATCGAATATTCAAGAAGATGACGTGAGGCTTTCACATGGCATGCAAATACAGCTGGTCTTGTGAGAGAACACTCTTTCATTTTAATGCCAACTGAATACAAAAGCTGCTAGCACTCGCTCAAGAAAAACTGAAGATCGCTCCTAATTAACTTTGAGACGCACATATAGCATTTAGGTTTCGTTGTGTAATGTAATGTAATGTAATCTTTATTTAAACACCATCGATTCATCAGCCCATAAAAGTACATATCACATAGACTAAGATCTTTAAAATTCAAACTACATACCATAACACTAAAGCTGCTTTCCGTGAATGTCGTGCGTTAGACTTAAAGAATGTCATTTATCTTACAATTAAATATCCCTAGAGACTCTGTGTTCCTTATATCGCGTGGTAGACTGTTCCATAATGTGGCGCCATTGTAGCTAAAGCTTTTTCTGTAATAATTAGTGCGCGGTAATGGAACATTGAGCTTATTTTCAGAGTCCCTGAGGTCATAAGCAGAGTCACGCCACGTAAACTTTGAATACAGATACCCTGGAGCTAGCCCGTGCAGACATCTAAACATCATGGTGGCTTTATGGATTTCCTGCTGGCGTGCAAGACTTTTTCACCGTAAAAACTCGAGTAGCTCAGTTGCATCAGCATCATAGTCAGAGAATGTCAACACACGGGCTGCTCTATTCTGCAATTTCTGCAGTTTTTCTCGTAGCGTTTTCCCACAGCTACCCCAAACAATGTCACAGTAATCAAAGTGAGGTTTTACTAAAACTTGGTAGATGAGATGTAAGGTTGATGCTCGGATCAGGTGGCTACTTCGCTTTAGGGCCCCGATACCAGAGGCGATCCTTTTCGTTAGTTTTTCCATGTGACTATGCCAATCGAGTTTATCGCCTATTATTACACCAAGCGATTTTGTAGCTGTAACCTGGCTCACTAAAGTATTGTTCATTCTAATTTTTGCTGAAGCTGTGAGAGTATTCAGTCTCTGCCTGGACCTTATTAGCATGAATTCGGTTTTTGGTCATGTTCAATGTGAGTTTGTTCGCTTGTAGCCAGCTGAAGACGTTTTCTAGGTCTTCATTTAGAAAAAACTGAACATTCTCAAGATTGCTTCCCGCATATGTGAGGTGCGTGTCATCGGCATATATTCTCGGTTTACAATTTGATAAGCAATTTGGAAGATCGTTGATATATATTAAGAACAATAATGAACCAAGAATGGTCCCCTGAGGGAACCGAAAGTCAATGAGTAGCTATTGGATAGCGACCCGTTCACAGAGTATTTTTGTGTTCGGTTTTCCAAATATCACTGAGACCATCTGAAAGATTTGCCATGTATACCATAATAGTTTAGTTTCGATAGAAGGATCTGATGATCAACAGTGTCAAAGGCTTTTTTCAAATCTAGAAAAATGACTCCATTGATTTTCTCGTTATCAATATTATATTATATGCCCAAGAATCTGTCGCTTCCAACAAAGCTGTTACAGTTGAATGAATAGCACGAAACCGTGTTTGGTTCTGACTTAGTATATCGTGCTCTTCCAAATAGGCATATAACTGTTCATAAACTATCCTTTCAAACACCATCGCCATTATTGGAAACACCGATATTGGGCGGTAACTGTTAACATCACCGCAGTCACCCTGTTTATAAAGAGGGGTAACCCTTGCATGTTTCCAGTCGTCTGGGAACGTCCCTTGGCTAATAGATTGATTGAAAATGTCACATATAGGTTTTAACTCAAGTTGCTGGTTTATTTTTTCATCTCAATTACCGTATAACCCTTGGGTGCAACTTTAATTTATATTTATACCATCTTGCCTGGTAATCTTGATCGCCTCGAACCCAAAGATTTTTCGAGCTCTCAGTCATCATCAGGCTTGCGTAAATCCTCATATTCAACAACAGCCGAGACAGCCAAATGCACTGAATATGGCGCGATACAGAAAAGCAATGCACTGTAGATGCATTTAACTTTGGTTGTCTGTCATGTGCCAAATATTACAGGGGAAATTGTTATCATTTTTAGTAAAAACCAACAAACCAACTTGCGAATTTCATCATAATCAGAGGGAAAGGCAAATGAATTAGTTTCCTTTAACTCCGTCGTTTAAACTCCATTTCTTCAATGCTGGAAGAATCAAAGAGATAAGACAAACACTAAAGCAGACAATCAGACAAGATGTTTTATTTAAGGAAAGAGGGTAAATAGAGAATGAAAGAGGTTACAAATTGTAAGGTAAGAAATGGTATGGTGAGCGCGTTATGTAGTGTTTAGTAGAGTGATTTATTTATTTATTTATACATGGTAAAAATTCTAGTACAATGACTAACAATACCGTTCTAACACAAATTGGTGTTTGCTTGCCCCCTATGGCTAATTCAAATGCGCAGAAAAGAGTGGTCCCTTTTTTCCTTTGTTCTGACACACCAGAAAGCTTAGCTGGGCATTTTGCATAGTCAAACGCTGCTGGTGAAGCCATGTAATTGTCTTTCCACGTGAGGTTTGACCAATTTTGACTGGAAGGATGCTGTTAAGACTGATGTTCCTCTTTGATACCAACGATAAACTGCAAAAGAGTAGAAAGGGTAAAGAAGGATGATGGCGACAGCAAATATAACGGAAAGTAAAACACAGACGAAAACATTTGAAGGATCGGACTGTTCCCCCTTTAGGGTAGATGAATTAAAACAATAGTCCATTTCATTCACAGCTGTCAACATTTTCCTCTCCATCACAGCATTTCTTGGGAATTCACTTATTCTTGTTGCCCTTCACAAAGAATCTTCCCTTCATCCGCCATCCAAACTGTTGTATCGTTGTCTGGTCATAACTGACTTGTTGGTTGGTCTGGTTACTCAGCCCCTCTATGCCACCTATTGGATGTCCGTGGTTCATGAACACTGGAGTCTTTGCCGATACTCATCGGACGCAACCGGCGTAACAGACTATGCGTTAATTTCAGTGTCTTTGTCGGCGATGACGGCCATAAGTGTTGACCGACTTCTTGCCATGCTGTTGGGACTCAGATACAAAGAGATAGTAACTTTGAGGCGTACGTATATAGTTTTAGCAATCGTTTGGGCCTTCTCTCTAGCCGCTGGTTTATCTTATTATCTCAATAACTTTGTAACCTTGTGGTACGGCCTTATATTAATACCATCTTGTCATAAGATAGTAGTAGTAGCAAGTAGGATAAATATTGTAAGAAATATACAAATTTTTTTAGAGACATGTTTTGGCATGCTTATGCCATCTTCAATCAATGAGTAACTGAACATGAGTAATTATATAACAGACAAGGAGATGAATAAATATTTACAGTATGATGTAATACAAAAGCGGGTACTAATTACAGCGTGACAACAGACATGAAATTAAAGGTGTGAACTAAAATGCTAGAAAAGTGTTATAATGCTGTAATTGTTTGTTAAGTTCAGGTTTGATCTTATTTATATAAAAAGCTTCTTTGAGTTTTAAATTAATTGAGTTGTTTGCAGAATCCAGAGTACTAAAGCAAGAAAGGGAGTATTTGTTCTTACAAGAAGGAGATGTGTTAAAATGCTTAAAAACATGCGAGTTTTTATCGCTTTCCGTGTGCTCCTTTATCCTAGTAGAGAAGTGGCGACTAGTTTCGCCAATATATCATCTTGGCTGGTAATCTCAATCGCCTCGTACATAAAGATTTTCTTTGCTCTCAGTCATCATCAAGCTCAAGTAAAAAATCACGTTCAACAACAACCGAGCCAACCAAATCCACTGAACATGGCGCGATACAAAAAGGGATTTTGCAGTGTATTTTGGGTGCAGTTGGTATTAGTCTTCTGTTATGTACCAATTTTCACAGTGGAAATAGTTGTCACTTTTAGTAAAAACCCAAATCCGAATTTCATCGTACTCAGAGGAATGGCGGCTGTCACAGCTCTCTTTAACTCCACATTAAACCCGTTCCTTTACTGCTGGAGGATCAGTGAGGTGAGACAAGCAGTAAAGCAGACAATCAGACAAGCAGTCCGCTGTGCATAGGGTTGACTTTGATTCGACGCTTCGATGAAGCTATTGAAAAATACGGCTGTAAGGAGAGAGTAGAAGACATGCCATTTGATAAAAAGAGTAAGGAAAACTATAGATAGCCAGTTGTATTTAAATTATCTGCAGAAGAATTGTCAGGTAAAAAAAAAAATAGCAGTTTTATAACCACAATAATAGAATAACATGTCTCCCATTGCATATTTATTATAAAGTAGTGAGAGTTATTATTTTTTAATCAGAATGCGCTCAGGACTTTGCTATGTTATCAAAACTGGATGAGGTATGTCAACACAGCTCAGATATATGGTCTGATGCTAACGTGCTGTTAAAGGAATCATAGTGTTTATAACGAAACTATATATGTGTTCAAATATACTGAAGGAAATGCTTAGAAAAAAGGTTTATCATCATTATTTAACATGGAGTTATCGTTTGAGACCAATACAAGATTAGCTGCCTTTCAGTATCTTACCAGCATCAACTGATACTCTGTTTATCGAGTGCAAACTTATATTTCTTAGATGCCCAGTCATAAATTTCTTTGCGCAAGTAATTTTAGAAGCACTTTTATTACAAATTCGATCGAATATTCAAGAAGATGTCGTGAGGCTATCGCATGGCATGTAAATACGACTGGTCTTGTGAGAAAACACTCTTTCATTTTAATGCTAATTGAATACAAAAGCTGCTAGCACTCGCTCAAGAAAAATTGAAGATTGCTCGTAATTAACTTTGAGACGCACATATATCATTTTAGGTTTCGTTTGGGTTTTATCTCAGGTTCCTGGTTTATTTTTTCATCTCAATTACCGTGTAACCCTTAGATGCGACTTTAATTTATATTTATGCCATCTTGCCTGGTAATCTTAATCGCTTCATACCCAAAGACTTTACCCGCATTAAGTCATCATCAGGCTTACGCACATCACCATGTTCAGCAACAACCAAATGTACTAAACATGGCGTGATACAGAAAGGCAAAGCACTGTGGATGCATTTAGCTTTGGTTGCTTGTTATGTACCAAAAATTACAGTAGAAATTTTTATCATTTAAGTAAAAACCAATTTGCGAATTTCATCATAATCAGAGAAAAAGGCAAATGAATTTAACTCCACTGTTTAAACCAGTAAATCAAAGCAGACAATCAGGTAAGCAGTCTGCCTTGCCAAGGGGTAGACCTTGTTTCGACGTTTGCATGATTAAAAATGTATGGCTGAGAGGAGAAGATATGACATGTGATAAAAAGAGTAACGACAACAACGAAGAGCTACTTCGAAATAGTACATTGTATTCGAATTATCTAAAGAACAACTGACAGGTGAAAAATTGTAGCTCGGTAGCCATAACCAATCAACACCTTGTCTCCAATTCACGCATTTGCAATGAAGTAGCGAAGGCTATTGCCATTTTGGAATTACGATGCTCTTAGGATTCTGCTATGGTATCAAAACTGGATGAAATGTGTTGCTACAGGAGCCAGGAACTCGATTTTGTCATAATTAGGAACTTGTCATAATGTTTATAACGAAACTATATAAAGGTGTGGACTTTGTTAACATCTGTTTAACAAACTGTCTGTAAGTTTTCTATTGTCTATCACCTTATTGACGTCAACAGTGTTCAAAACTAAAGTGAAACCAAGAGGTCTGGGGAGAAACACTCGACTACATCTCGTGTTTCTCCCTACACTCCTTTCGTGCCTAGCCGCTTTCTTCGTGCTTTTCAACAGAACAGTGCACAGTCAAGGCTTCTCTATTTGTTTAATTGACGATGGTTCTTGTTCAACGAGCGCACTAGAATATCTATAGTTATTGAAGTATGCTGAAATCAATCTGTGAAAAGAAGATCATCATCTTTTTTTTAGAAAGAGATATAGTTTGAGACCTGTCAAATATGCAAGCTATAAAGAAGAAAATTATGATAAAAAATAATTCAAACTAGTTATAACCTGGTTGATATGACTAGCTGTTTACAGTGTGTTAGCAGCATCAAGTCTCACTGAAAAGATTATTAGTCGAGTACAAAACTATATTTTTCAATAGCCTATTCACAGATTTCTTTGCGCAAGTAATCTTAAAGCACTTTTATAACCAAATTCGAATATTCAAGATGTGAGGCTATCACAGGCCGTGCACATACAGCTTATCTTGTGAGGAAAAATTCTCTCATTTTATTCATAACAATCGAATTCAAAAGCTGCTAACACTCGCTCTTAAAAACTCAGCATCGCTTCTAATGAATTCTGTCTGTATAAGACAAAAACATTGAATTTTCTTGTTTAAAGATGTTTTATTTAAGAAAGAAGGGTAAATAGAGAATGAAAGAAGATACAAAATTTAAGGTAACAAATGGTATGGCAACCACGTCATTTTTGGCTTGGTAGAGTGATGTTATTTATCTGTCTTTGATCCTTTTGAAATTTAAGTGGAATTTGAAATGAATATTTAGAAACTGGAAGAGATAGTTGGTGAAAAGAAATTAGCCATAAAGACATTAGTTTTGAGTAATCATGATTGTCACACTTTTCGAATTTCTTTACCTCAGCGTTTTAGGTACTTTCTTTTTACTTTAAGTTTGGCAAAGCTGACAGATCATTTGTCGCCTAGTTCACCACAATGAAATGACTATCAATGCATGACGGTTTTATCTTTTTATGGTGAAATAACAATGATCATAACACCTACGAATGGATAGCTTCTCGCTAAATTTACCATTAATGCGCACTCAAATCTAAATTAAGACGTCAAACCATACAAAAATGGAGCTCGAGAGTTTCCGCTAAGAGAATTGTTTACTATTAAACTCACTCTATATTATAAATAGCTGAAGATGATTCGCAGGAAAGTAATTGCCCCAAGGGAAGGAGAATTTGTATTGTCTGTGGTGTTTGAGGTAAACTGTGAACGCTACACCTGATCATAACACCTACGAATGGATAGCTTCTCGCTAAATTTACCATTAATGCGCACTCAAATCTAAATTAAGACGTCAAACCATACTAATATGAAAAGTTTCCGCCAAGAGAATTGTTTACTATTGAAACTTCACCCTACATTGTAAATAGCTGAAGATGATTCGCAGGAAAGTAATTGCCCCAAGGGAAGGAGAATTTGTGTTGTCAGTGGCGTTTGAAGTGAACTGTTTACCGCTAGATCTACTTTCAGACTATTTAGGGCATAAAGACGAGATCAATGCAGTTTGATGGGTAAAGAGCATACCATTATCTTAAAGTTCCAAACAGGTGCGACACACAGAGAGCACACCAAAAAAATTAATTATATTTTTGGGGAAGCTATGCATTTGTAGCCACAAATTTATTTTAAATAGTTTTATGTATTTAGTTTTCTATTTTTATTAATACCGATTAACGATTTCAAAATAACCTGGCTCTTTACTTTTAAAGATAGTTGACGGCGTCCTAAGTTTGCGTAAATTATATCAAAGGTCGATAAAACACTATATTAAAAACTGATTCTTTGTTGTTTTTAAGGATCATCTGCAAAGGATTGGAAAGAGTAAAGAAGGATGATGGCGACAGCAAATATAACGGAAAGTGGAACACAAACGAAAACATTTGAAAGATCGGACTGCTCCCCCTTTTGGGTAGGTGAATTAAAACAACAGTCCATTTCTTTCACAGCAGTCAACATTTTCCTCTCCATCACAGCATTTCTTGGGAATTCTCTCATCCTTGTTGCCCTTCGTAAGGAATCTTCCCTACATCCGCCATCTAAACTCTTGTATCGTTGTCTGGCCATAACCGATCTGTTAGTTGGTCTGGTTACTCAGCCTCTTTATGCCACTTATTGGATGGCTGTGGTTCATGAACACTGGAGTATTTGTCAATACTCATTTAAAGCCACCGGCGTGACAGGTTTTGCGTTATGTTCAGTTTCTCTGTCGACAATCACGGCCATAAGCGTGGACAGACTTCTCGCCATGCTGTTGGGACTCAGATACAAAGAGACTGTGACTTTGAGGCGAACGTATGTCATTTTAGCTATCATTTGGGTTTTATCTCTAGTCGCTGGTTCACTTTATCATTTCAATCACTCTTTACTCCTTTGGTGCGGCTTTATATTTGCACCATCTTGCCTGGTTATCTCAATCGCCTCGTACACAAAGATTTTCCGCGCTCTCAGTCGTCATCAGGCTCAAGTGCAAGATCATGCTCAACAACAGCCGAGCCAAACAAATGCACTGAATATGGCGCGAAACAGAAAGGCTGTGTACAGTGCACTGTGGGTGCTGTTGGCATTAGTTTTCTGTTATGTACCAAATGTCACAGTGGATATTTTACTCACTTTTAGAAAAAATGGATCTCCGAATTTCATTATAGTCAAGGGAATGGCAGTTGTCATAGCTTTCTTTAACTCCACATTAAACCCGTTCCTTTACTGCTGGAGGAATAACGAGGTGAGGAAAGCAGTAAAGCAGACAATCAGGCAAGCAGTCTTCTTCGCATAGCTCCACTTTCTACTTCAACGGCTGCATGTGCTGTTTATTTTAGAATTATCATTTTTTAAGTCTCGGCTGTCAGAAAAGAGGAAAGGGTATGTCAATTGATAAAAAGAGTAAGAAAATAACACCATAGAGAGCCACTTATAAATAGTGTATTGCATTCAAATGATCTGAAGAACAATTATTGACAGGTGAAAAACAGCAGTTAATTAAATAGTCGTTTAGTAACCATAACAGGAGAATGAACCCTGTTGCGAAATATTTTAGTATTCTTTTTATTCCTGCAGATTACCCCAAGTAGCCAAGTCAGTATATCTAAGGAATGATAAAACATAAACTCGATGAGGAGGCTAGCTACGCTTAATTACAGGGGTATGAAATAGTACTACTGAACAGGCCTTAATTAGTGAAGACACCTAGGTAGAATGCGCTCAGGATTCTGCCATGTTTACGAAACTGGATGAGATATGTCGTGTCAGCTCAAATGGATGGTTTAGTGATAACAAGGTGTTATAGGAGCCAGAGGTTCCATTTTGTTATGGTTACGTTCATGTCTGAACAACGTCCCAGGGTTTATTCTTAAACTTCCTTTGTAGAATTGGTGAACAGTTGAAAACATCCAAATTTACCCTTCACTAGTCTATATGGGCGAGTATCAATAACAAGCTCGACCCACTTGTGACAACTGTGGTCCGTTTCTGGAAGGTCCTCCCAGTAACTTTTAGGGCCCTTAAAGCTGTTCTGTTTTCATTCAAAATGGGAGTTTCAAAGTTTTGAAATTTATACAAAAAAGCTTTAAGCTTAAGACACAAAATGGACGGGTCAGGGAGCCAAAACCTGCTCCTCTGTTCTTTAAATTCAGATTCTAAAGTATAGCTTTGGGCTCATGAATTTGCCGGGACTTTTGGAATCGAGCTCGGGCCACAACTGTGGAAGGTAAGCAGTCTCACCCCGGCGCTATCCCCGCTTCCCAGAAGTCACCGTAAGCACGGCAAATTTCATCGATAAAATAAGAATCATGTAAAATTGGTTAGGAAGTTTTAAAAATTCGTAACTATCGTGATTTCTAGAAATTTCAGAGTTATTTCATGGATACTCCAAAACTTTCAGTTCTTTTCATTGTTATGTTGAGTTATGAGCTAAGCAATACTGATTCTGATCTATAAATAGAATATGTCATATAGAATGTCTCAGCCTTTTTGGGCTATTTACATAAGCGAAGCTTGTATTTAGCTGCGTTTGTTATCCCTCGATAAGCTTTCAATAAAGCTGTGATAACGACTGCGATTGAGTACAAAACATATTTTCTCTAGGCCAGTAATGGAGCAACTTACTACCAGAGAAAAATCGAGAGTTCGACATAATGAATGTAATCACCTGTCATATACATAACAACTTTCATTGACCACGACGGAACTGTTTTGCTATCAAATAATTACCCAGCAACAAATATATAACCTACCTCATAGATAAGTTTATAAAGCAAAAAATATAAAAAGGGTGTTTGGGGTCCTTTAGGGTCCTGAAGAAATGCTCAAACAGGTTCGATTGTTTGATTTTCGAAATGTTTTTTATTCGGGACCTTAAGCCAAAATTGAACAAACAGAGCGGTTATATATTTGCGCGAAGCTGTTTGCTAAACACTTCATATTGATTAATTTTCATCCTTTTCACCGCTTATTAACACTTCATTTCTGTACTTTCTTATTAATTATTAGCTCTGATGTTTATATGTGGAGGCGCGGTGGCCTCATGCATACATACATACATATATACATACACTTTATTGATGCTCCCTAAGTGGGCTTTTCAGCTCAATAGAATAAAAAAAAAAATACAAATATATAAATTAACTGAGAATGTAAATACAATAATATTATAATTACAAAATATATATCAATAATATAATATATCAACTTAATAAAACATTTGCAAGATGACGTCTAAAGTTCCTGGGGCATTTTAAGGACTTAATGTTATCATTCAAGGAGTTCCAGAGTTTGGCTCCTCTGAAAGCAAAGGAGCGCTGCCCTGTTGACAGGCGACATAAAGGTATATCCAAAGCACCAGATGATCGAGTTTGTCTATTATGGACTTGAGAATGTGATTTAAACATATCAGCAAGATAGTCTGGAACAAGCTTGTTAATACATTTGTGCATCATAGTAGCGTCATTTAGAATGAGTTTCTCTCTAATAGGAAGCCATTTCAACGATCGCAACCCATCCGAAATATGGTCATACTTTCTTAGTCCCAGAATAATTCGCCCAGCAAAGTTTTGGACTTTTTTTAACTTGTCAATATTGCTGCTGCTGGTATTACTCCAGACAGTTGAACAATATTGGAGTTTACTAAAGACAAATGAATTTATTACTAACAGAAGTGTTTTCCTATCCAGGAGGTGCTTGATTCTGTTAATTTGGTACAATTTAAAAAGGCATTTAGAGGCAATCTCAGTGATATGTTGGTTATAACTGAGGTGTGTGTCGAGAAGAACACCCAAGTCCTTAACGACAGGCACAGGTGTTATTTCCTTGTCAAAAAGTGTTATACTGAATGATGACAGTTTCTTTTTTTTTTCTCATGGTTAGTGTGCTCGACTCCGGATCGAGTGGTCCGGGTTCGAGCCCCGGCCGGGACATTCTGTTGTGTTCATATGCAAGACACTTTACTCTCACAGTGCCTCTCTTCACCCAGGTGTATAAATGGGTACCGGCAATTTAATGCTGGGGGTAACCCTGCGATGGACTGGCATCCCATCCAGGGGGGAGTAGAAATACTCCATGCTACAGAAATCGGAGTTAAGCATCGGCCTAATGGACCACTAGGCTCTTAAACAGACTTTACCTATTGTTTATATTTAAATACTTTTACCTTCATTCCATTGTTTCAGAAATCGTATATATGCGGAAATTTACTCATGAACTCAAACTTGAAAATGACCGTGGAGCGGTCGAAACGTCGTTCATATTTTTTATCGCTCGTTTTAATCACTAAATGTTTTAGTCAGAACTTATTGCTTCGTATTTCAAAACCGTATATATTGTAGAGAATACAATTTAGTATAGTTAAAAAACAAAACAAAATAAAATAAACAAAACAAAACAAAATAAAAAAAAAACATAAAAAAACGTCGTTTAAAAGAACATGGTGTTGGTTACCATAAATTCGTTCGTAGGAAGTCTTCAAATTGCTTTCTGACCGATTAGCATCCGCGTTACAAGCTTTTTATTTTTCAATCTCCCATTCGCTTTTTATCCTAATTCTCACAGGTCCCTTCATCACAGCATTAGCATAAGCAATTCATCATCTGTCAATACTGCTTTATTCCACCTATTCCTTTCAAAAATTAATCACAAAGGGTATAAATTTTCCCCTTTTTACGATGCCATATATTTTTTAATTTGATAAACTGGTCACTCAGACAAACACTATCTAACAAATGGTGAACCCCATAGCGTGGCAAGTAATTCATGGCAGTCTCCATATAGATTCCCTGTTACCCAGTCTCCATATAGACTCCCTGTTACCCATTCTCCCTGTGTACCCTGTGTACCCTGTGTACCCTGTGTACCCTGTGTACCCGTGTGTACCCTGTGTACCCCTGTGTACCCGTGTGTACCCTGTGTAACCTGTGTACCCGTGTGTACCCTGTGTACCCTGTGTACCCTGAGTACCCTGTGTACCCTGTGTACCCTGTGTACCCGTGTACCCTGTGTACCCATGTGTACCCTGTGTACCCTGTGTACCCGTGTGTACCCTGTGTACCCTGTGTACCCATGTGTACCCTGTGTACCCTGTATACCCGTGTGTACCCTGTGTACCCTGTGTACCCGTGTGTACCCTGTGTACCCTGTGTACCCGTGTGTACCCGTGTGTACCCTGTGTACCCAGTGTACCCGTGTGTATCCTGTGTACCCTGTGTACCGATGTGTACCCTGTGTACCCTGTGTACCCTGTGTACCCATGTGTACCCTGTGTACCCTGTGTACCCATGTGTACCCTGTGTACCCTGTGTACCCGTGTGTACCCTGTGTACCCTGTGTACCCTGTGTACCCTGTGTACCCTGTGTACCCATGTGTACCCTGTGTACCCTGTGTACCCTGTGTACCCTGTGTACCCTGTGTACCCTGTGTACCCGTGTCTACCCGTGTGTACCCTGTGTACCCTGTGTACCCTGTGTACCCTGTGTACCATGTGTACCCATGTGTACCATGTGTACCCTGTGTACCCGTGTGTACCCTGTGTACCCTGTGTACCCATGTGTACCCTGTGTACCCTGTGTACCCTGTGTACCCGTGTGTACCAGTGTGTACCCTGTGTACCCTGTGTACCCGTGTGTACCCTGTGTACCCTGTGTACCCATGTGTACCCTGTGTACCCTGTGTACCCGTGTGTACCCTGTCTACTCTGTGTACCCTGTCTACCCTGTGTACCCTGTGTACCCTGTGTACCCTGTGTACCCTGTGTACCCGTGTGTACCCTGTGTACCCTGTGTACCCGTGTGTACCCTGTGTACCCCTGTGTACCCCTGTGTACCCTGTGTAACCTGTGTACCCGTGTGTACCCTGTGTACCCTGTGTACCCTGAGTACCCTGTGTACCCTGTGTACCCTGTGTACCCGTGTACCCTGTGTACCCATGTGTACCCTGTATACCCTGTGTACCCGTGTGTACCCGTGTGTACCCTGTGTACCCTGTGTACCCTGTGTACCCATGTGTACCCTGTGTACCCTGTGTACCCTGTGTACCCGTGTGTACCCTGTGTACCCTGTGTACCCATTTGTACCCTGTGTACCCATGTGTACCCCGTGTACCCTGTGTACCCGTGTGTACCCTGTGTACCCTGTGTACCCTGTGTACCCTGTGTACCCTGTGTACCCTGTGTACCCGTGTGTACCCTGTGTACCCTGTGTACCCTGTGTACCCTGTGTACCCTGTGTACCCTGTGTACCCGTGTGTACCAGTGTGTACCCTGTGTACCCATGTGTACCCTGTGTACCCTGTGTACCCGTGTGTACCCTGTCTACTCTGTGTACCCTGTCTACCCTGTGTACCCTGTGTACCCTGTGTACCCTGTGTACCCTGTGTACCCTGTGTACCCTGTGTACCCTGTGTACCCTGTGTACCCTGTGTACCCTGTGTACCCGTGTGTACCCTGTGTACCCGTGTGTACCCTGTGTACCCTGTGTACCCTGTGTACCCGTGTGTACCCTGTCTACCCTGTGTACCCTGTGTACACTGTCTACCCTGTGTACCCGTGTGTCCCCTGTGTACCCTGTGTACCCTGTGTACCCTGTGTACCCTGTGTACCCTGTGTACCCGTGTGTACCCTGTGTACCCTGTGTACCCATGTGTACCCTGTGTACCCATGTGTACCCTGTGTACCCTGTGTACCCTGTGTACCCTGTGTACCCTGTGTACCCGTGTGTACCCTGTGTACCCTGTGTACCCTGTGTACCCTGTGTACCCTGTGTACCCATGTGTACCCTGTGTACCCTGTGTACCCTGTGTACCCTGTGTACCCTGTGTACCCTGTGTACCCTGTGTGCCCTGTGTGCCTTGTGTGCCCTGTGTGCCCTGTGTGCCCTGTGTGCCCTGTGTGCCCGGTGTGCCCTGTGTACCCTGTGTACCCTGTGTACCCTGTGTACCCTGGTATAAGTATTGCCTTGGTTCTCCATGATTCATCTTCAGCAACGCTGGCTAACTCCATCCCGACGAATAGAGCAATTTGAAAAACTATAGACTTTCCTGAACCAGTTGGTTCGTTCTCAAAACCATCACGTCCACAAATAAAATTATACAAAGCACTGAATTGATCTGAACGTAAACTATCAACTTCAAAACGACGACATCTTTTAACTACTTCCTTTAGACCATTAATATCTAAGCTCCGCAATCATTCCGCCATCTTGAAAAATATCCAAGCGCGACTATAAACACATGTGTTACGTCATCAGTATGGAATTTTTGGCCCTGTTGCTCAGACGTTTCTTTCACGGGGAAACGAAGGGAGCGAAAGGACGGCTGCTTTTCTCAGGCTACCTATTATCCAGGTAGGGCAACGAGTCCGATCCAAACAACACGTTGGTAGATGCGTTGGTCAACGCATCGGCGGACAGAGGGTCACCATCGGTAACCGATCGCTGACAGTTTATTTGAGTAAAGAGGGCCGGGTGGTATTTTTTTTTCTGTCGATTTGTGAAATTATCCTATCACAAATACCTTTTTTTCCCTCGTCATTTCCACTTCAAAATTCGCGGAAAAACTGACATTTTTTTCCTCTTCCATGAGACACACTGGACACCTTTCGGACATTGTATAATCAGGCGCTATTGATGAATTATTTATACAGCTATCATTAAAAAAAAACTGAGGTTAAACTGATCTTTACTGGGCTGTTAAGAGGACCTGTTCCTCGTTGTTTTTAGGGATCATCTGCAAAAAGAATAGAAAGAGTAAAGAAGGCTGATGGCGGCAGCAAACGTAACGGAAGGAGCGTGGAACACAGACGGAAACATTTAGAGGATCAGAATGCTACTCCCTTTTGGGTAGGTGAATTAAAACAACAGTCCATCTCATTCACAGCAGTTAACATTCTCCTCTCCATCACAGCATTTGTTGGGAATTCACTTATCCTTGTTGCCCTTCACAAAGAATCTTCCCTTTATCCGCCATCCAAACTCTTGTTTACATTCATTCGTACATTCATACATTTTATTGAACACATCCCCGTCTGGGGCTTTTCAGTGAACAATTACATAATTTACATACTTGATACTATACATACAAAACTAACTAATAACACGTTAAATACAATATAAGTTACTTATAACTTTAAGAATAGAATGGTTATTTAAATAAAAAATCATTCAGGAGATGCCTTTTCAAAGCTCTCTTCAAAGAAGCTGGTGTTTCACATAGTCAATCTTGAGTCAAGTTTATTCTAGATGGCTACACTTCTATAATAAAAAGTCCTCTGACCTGTTGTAGTTTTAAAAAGGGGAATGTTGAGTTGTTGAAAGTTCCTCGTTATACGCCCAGATATGCTGCCTCTTGTTACAAGCTCGGGTGTCAAATATTCAGGCGCTAGGCCCGTTTTACATTTTAATGATAAGGGAGCGTCACGATAGTACAAGATTGATTTTACCGGTAGCCAGCGTAGATCATTTAATGTGGAAGAAATATGATCGTACTTCTTTACATTGCAAATAATTTGGGAAGCAAAATTTTGAACATACTGTAGCTTATGAACATTACCAGCTGATGTGGAAGACCATACTGACGAACAGTAGTACATCTTACTAAAAACGAGGGCGTTAATTATAGTTTCAAGCAGATCTTTGTTAAAGGCGAATCTAATGCGACTTAGCTGAGATAGTTTCGACATGCAAGATGAGACAGTCGCATAGATATGATTGTCAAAGGATAGGGTGAGATCGAAAATAACACCAAGATCCTTGACTGTTTGAGCTGGGATGATTTCCTTTACTAGCAGGGACAACTTAAAGTCTGTAACTTTAAGAGACATTCTTCGACTGCCAAAGACCATCAGTTCAGTCTTCTCAGGATTAAGCATTAAGCAATTGTCGAAACACCAATCGCGTATACGTTGTAGATCAGAGTTCACTCTTTCTTTAGCCTGAGCAGAATCCTTCGCACTAAAGGATAAGAGAAGCTTTGTGTCATCCATATAGCATTCAGTTGAACAATTCTGACAGATGTTTGGTAGGTCGTTTACATAAATGCTAAATAATAATGCTCCAAGTACACTCCCTTGCGGTACACCATTGACTACTGGTAATCTATCAGATAATAGGAAGCTTAAGCAGGAGGACTTTTGAAGACGACGCCGCCGTCAGTGAGCAGTTGAGACTGGGACTAGGTCCATTGCGCATGACATACCCCCGACAAACGACGTCCTCCTTCCGGCGACGACGTGAGTTTTATGTATTTGATGGCGTCGTGAAATGTGAGTGATTTATGAGATTTCATGGCTTTTGTAGTTTTTTTCAACTTTTCTATGTGGTTCACACGATTTCAATCGATGTTCAATTATATTTTTAGTTTAGTTCAAGAGCAGTTTGTGCCTTTTTGAGACAGTTTTTGGAAGATAGAAATCATTGGCCACGGAGAAGGATCCAACGAGCGCCAAACCTCCCCCCAAATCGTAAGTAAGCTTATTAGGAAATTATTTATCTGCGAAAGTTGAAATGACGGTGGAATCCTAAGAACTTGAGCCAGTGTTGGAAGATCCCTTTTCCTCACTCTAAATTCGGCTATGCATTCGTCGTCGTTCATGTTATCCAATCAAAGCGATCGTACGAATCATAAGCAAAATCTGGATTTCGTGATGAAAACGAGTCGTACAAGATTATAAAATCCTCATCATTAATAAGATCAGCATCGTAGTAGACAAGAAGGGTCTGACGAAACTCTTTAAGACTGGCCATAACCGGAGCAGAAACAAAAGTATATCAGGAACAGAGGATGGCCGCGTCATGGCAAAACATCATCCGTGCTTAACAAATTAACATTTGGCGGGAGAGCGACGACCTCAAACCCAGGCCGTCGGGAATCTGAAGGCGGCGTCGTCCTCGAAGTCTCTCCTGCTTAAGCTCCCTAATACAGAGTTGATACGGACTGCTTGTTTTCTTTGAGAAAGATAGCTTTCGAACCATTGAAGTGCAGAAGATGATAAACCAATGTCCTTTAGTTTCTTTAGAAGAATCAGTTGGTTGATATTGTCAAAGGCTTTACTCATATCAAGATATACGACTGCAGTGATTTTCTTCTGGTCGATCGCGCGAAGAATAAAATCAGTAGTAGAGATCAGTGCTGTTTCGATTGAATGCCATCTTTTGTTGCCACTTTGTTTCGCTGATATTCTTTGATTAGTTGTTAAATATGAAGACAGCTGATCTAATGCCGCTCTTTCGCATATCTTAGAGAGTATTGGGAGCAGCGATATTGGTCTATAGTTGTTAGCTTCTTCATGATCTCCATTCTTAAGAATCAGAAAAACTTCGGCAATTTCAGTTTCCAAGAAGCTGGAAAAACACCACTTTCAAGAGAGGCATTAATGATGGAGGTGATACAAAGAGCGATGGTCTTTGTATCGTTGGTTGGTCTGGTTACTCAGCCCTCTCTGTGCTGCCTATTGGTTGTTCGTGGTTCACGAACACTAGAGTCTTTGTCGATACTCATTAGAAGCAGCCGGCGTCAGTAGCAGCCTATACGTTAGGTTCAGTGTCTTTGTCGACGTTGACGGCCATGAGCGTTGACAGACTTCCCACCATGCTGTTGGAACTCAGATACATAGAGGATATTACATGGCCGCGCGAGGATACGAATTTTATATTCGAGTGCTGAAATTATCGCATATTTATTATGAATTAATGAAGGCCTTTATTTTGGAATCGGAATGCCCTTAGGATTTTGCTATGTTATCAAAACTGGATGGAAGATAATTCATGGCGTTCCGAGTTTGCGTTAACTAAACCAAAATTCAATAAACCACCATATTAATAATTTATTCCTCGTTGTTTTTAATCCTTTAAGCATCATTTACAAAAGAGTAGAAAGAGTAAAGAAGGACGATCGCGGCAGCAAATGTAACGGAAAATGGAACACGCACGAAAACGTTTGAAGGATGGCGCTACTCCCCCTTTTGGGTAAGTGAATTAAAACAACAGTCCATTTCATTCACAGCAGTCAATATTCTCCTCTCCATCACAGCATTTTTTGGGAATTCACTTATCCTTGTTGCCCTTCACAAAGAATCTTCACTTCATCCGCCATCCAAACTCTTCTATCGTTGTCTGACCATAACTGACTTGTTGGTTGGTTTGGTTGCTCAGCCCCTCTATGCTACCTATTGGATGTCTGTGGTTCATGAACACTGGAGTCTTTGCCGATACTCATCTCAGGCAACCAGCGTAACAGCCTATACGTTAATTTCAGTATCTTTGTCGACTACGACGGCCATAAATGTTGACCGACTTCTCGCCATGCTGTTAGGACTCAGATACAAAGACATAGTAACTTTGAGGCGTACGTACATAATTTTAGCAATCGTTTGGGCTTTCTCTCTAGTCGCTGGCTTATTTTATTATCTCAATTACCGTATAACCTTTTGGTGCGGCTTTATATTAATACCATCTTGCCTGGTAATCTCAATCTCCTCGTACACAAAGATTTTCTTTGCTCTCAGTCATCATCAGGCTCAAGTACAAGATAACGTTCAACAACAGCCGAGCCAACCAAATGCACTGAACATGGCACGATACAAAAAGGCAGTTTGCAGTGCACTTTGGGTGCAGTTAGCATCAGTTTTCTGTTATGTGCCAGCTTTTACAGTGAAAATAGTTATCACTTTTAGTAAAAACTGATCTCCGAATCTCATCATAGTCAAGGGAATGACAAATGTCATAGTTTTCTTTAACTCCACATTAAACCCATTTCTTTACTGCTGGAGGATCAGTGAGGTAAGACAAGCAGTAAAGCAGACAATCAGACAAGCAGCCTTCTGTGCATAGGGTTGACTTTGTTTCGACGTTTGGATGAAGCTATTTAAAACTACGGCTGTAAGGAGAGTACAAGATATGCCATTTGATAAAAAGAGTAAGGAAAACTTTAAATGGCCTGTTGTATTTAAATTATCTTAGGAAGAACTTTCAGGTAAAATAATTGCAATTTTGTAACCATAATAAAAGAATAACATGTCTCCCATTCGCATATTAATTACGAAGTAGTGAGAGTTACTATTTTGGAATAAGAATGCGTTGAGGACTTTGCTATGTTATTAAAACTGGATGAGATATGTCAACTTAGCTCAGAAATATGGTTTGATGCTAACGTGCGGCTAAAAGAATCATAGTGTTTACAAAGAAACCCATTAAAGATGTGGACTTTGTAAATATGTGTTCAAATATACTAAAGTAACTGCTTAGAAAATAAGTTTATCACTATTTTACATGGAGTTATTGTTTGAGACAAATACAAAATTAGCTGCTTTTCAGTATGTTACCAGCACAATTAATACTCTGTTTATCGAGTGCAAACTTATATTTCTTAAAAGCCTGATAAATTTCTTTGCGCGAGTAATTTAAAAGCACTTTTATTACAAATTCGATCGAATATTCAAGAAGATGCCATGAGGCTATCACATGGCATGTAAATACAGCTGGTCTTGAGAGAAAACAATCTTTCATTTTAATGCCCATTGAACACAAAACCTGTCAACACTCGCTCAAGAAAAACTAAAGATCGCTCCTAATTAACTTTGAGACGCACATATATCATTATAGGTTTCGTTTGGGTTTTATCTTAAGTTTCTGGTTTATTTTTTTATCTCAATTACCGTGTAACCCTTAGATGCGACTTTAATTTATACCATCTTTCCTGGTAATCTTAATCGCTTCGTACCCAAAGAATTTACGCGCATTTGGTCATCATCAGGCTGACACACATCACCATCAGTTCAACAACAACCAAATGCACTAAACATGGCGTGATACAAAAAGGCAATGCAGTGTGGATGCATTTAGCTTTGGTTGCTTGTTATTTACCAAATATTACAGTGGAAATTTTTATCATTTTGGTAAAAACCAATTTGCGAATTTCATCCTAATCAGGGAGAAAGGCAAACGAATAAGTTTTCTTTAACTCCACTGTTTAAACCAGTAAATTAAAGCAGACAATCAGGCAAGAAGTCTGCTTTACTTAGGGGTAGACCTTGTTTCGACGTTTGCATGATTAAGAATTTACGGTTAAGAGAAGAAGATATGACATGCGATAAAAAGAGTAACGACAACAACGAAGAGCTACTTCGAAATAGTATATTGTATTCGAATTATCTAAAGAACAACTGACAGGGGAAAAATTGTAGCTCGGTAGCCACAACCAAACAACACCAAGTCTCCAATTCGCGCATTTGTAATGAAGTAGTGAAGG
The DNA here is from genome assembly GCF_964205215.1 of Stylophora pistillata. Taxonomy (NCBI): domain Eukaryota; kingdom Metazoa; phylum Cnidaria; class Anthozoa; order Scleractinia; family Pocilloporidae; genus Stylophora; species Stylophora pistillata. The sequence goes on from NC_142529.1 coordinate 24,391,021, forward strand.
CTACTGTCATTTTGGAATTACAATGCTCTTAGGATTCTGCTATATTATCAAAACCGGATGGAATGTGTTAACATGTTGTTACAGGAGCCAGGAACTCGATTTTGTCATAATTATGAACTATTCCTAATGTTTGTAACGAAACTATAATATAAAGATGTGGACTTTTTTAACATCTGTTTAACAAAATGTCCATGAGTTTTCCATTGTCTGTCACCTTATTGACGTCAACAATGTTCAAAATTAAAGGGAAACCAAGAGGTCTGGGGAGAAACACTCGACTACATCTCGTGTTTCTCCCTACACTCATTTCGTGCTTAGCAGCTTCTTGCGTGCTTTACAATAGAACAGTGCACAGTCAAGGCTTCTGTGTTTGTTAAGTTGACGATGGTTCTTGTTCCACGAGAGCACTTGAATATCTACAGTTATTGTAAAATAAGTATACTGAAATCAGTACTGTGTAAAGGAATTTATTATCGTTTTTTCGTAAAGAGTTATCGTTTGAGACCTATCAAATATGCAAACTATAACGAAGAAAATTATAATAAGGGACCGGTCAATTTATTAGGGGGGGGGGGTGGGCTGTTGTAAACGGGGTAGGGGTCACACCTTTTTGTGCACCTGACAATGGGGGGCTGTATAAAATTGCGTAACAATTTCTGAGGGGCCATGTATTTTTGTGTATTCCAATTTCCGTTCCACAAAAAAGAAACAACACTGAAGGAGACAACAAGAAGTCAAATATGATTTATTATCAAAATAATGGCATAGCCAACCAGCATAACATGGTGTATAGCAGTCTTTTCACGTTGGAAAAAATACTTCATGTATTACTCAGTATAACACAGTATCACTGTCCTCTGACTGTCCTCTGATTCACTATTTGAAGAGCTGATAGAGGGCAAGTACTCATTAATTAGTGTACTAGCTTGATCACTTATAAGCCCTCTTTTCATCATTTGCTTAAGCCAGTAAACTTGTGTCCTTTTTAAGGATATTAGAGCAGCCACATTGACTTCCTTAACTGGAATCTCACCATCAGACAGTAGTTTAGAGATTAAACCAAAATTCTCTTCTCGTCCAGAATTTCTCTTCTCTGCCTTTCTCTTATTTTCGCTATTTGCTTTAAATGGATCGGTGAGTTTTATTTAAGTTGTATTAAAACTGATTCTGGGGTTAAGAGCGGGTCATCTTATTTCATGTACAGACTCAAAGGAGGGGGGTGGCACATTATGTTTTGCAGTAGCAGTAACAGGCCCAAGGGAAACTATGTATGAGGAAACTAAAATGCACCACCCCACCCTCCCCCCCCCCCCCTCTGATAAATGACCGGTCCCTTAAAAAGGGATTTGAAAAACTAGCTATAAACTGCTTGATATGACTAGCTTTTTATAGTATGTGAAAATGTAATGCGATCGTCCGGGTGAGTGTAGCCCTGAGAAGGACTGTTGTCAACGGTGGTGACTGACGTTTCGACAACCTGCGTGGAAGTCATCATCACAATAAAGTGATTAGTTGTTATCAGTAGAATGTTCTTCCGCACAGGTTGTCGTTAACCCGTCAGTCACCACGTCAGTCACCACGTCAGTCACCACTATCGACAACAGTCCTTCTAAGGACTACACTCACCCGGACGATCGCACTACACTTTCACATGTTGTGTTACGAACATCACTTTTCACTGAAAAGACTGTTAATCAATTGAAAAGTTATATTCCTAAAAAGCCTATTCACAGATTTCTTTGCCCAAGTAATTTTGAAAGCACTTTTATCGCCAAATTTGAATATTCAAAATGTGAGGCTGTCACAGTCCGTGCAAATACAGCTTGCCTTGTGAGAAAACATTCTCTCATTTTATTGATAACGATCGAATTCAAAAGCTGCTAACACCCGCGCGCTGTTAAGAACTGAACACCGTTTCTCATGAATTCTGTCTGTATGAGACAAACACGTTGAATTGTCTTGCTTAAAGATGTTTAATTTAAGGAAAAAGGGAAAATAGAGAATAAAAGAGGTTACAAAATTTAAGGTGTTGTTATTTACCTGTCTTTAATCCTTTTGAAATTTCGATTGAACTTGAAATGAAGATATAAAAACTGGAAGCTTTAGTTGGTGAAAATCACTTGGCAGTAAAGACATTGGTTTTCAGCAATACTGTCACACTTTTCGAATTCCTTCATTTCAGCGTTTTAGGTAATTGCTTTTAGTTTGGCAAAGCTGACAGAGAACAATATTTGCCTCGAGTTCCAGCATCGCAATGAAATGACCATCAATATGTGACAATTTCATCTTTTTATGGAGAAATAACAATTATAACACCGACGAATTGATGTGTGATGTTTGATGTTAATGCGCACCAAAATCTACATTAAGACGTCAAACCATACTAATACGGAGGGTTCTCGCTAACAGAACTTTTAATTACTAAAACTTCACCCTATATTGCAAATAGCTGAAGATGATTCGCAGGAAAGTAATCGGCCCAATACAAATAATTCGCCCTATTTTATAAATAGCTGAAGATGTTTCTCAGGAAAGTAACTGCCCCAATTGAAAGAGAATTTGTATTGTCAATGGCGTTTGAAGTAAACTGTTTACCGCTAGATCTACTTTCAGACCTTTTTAAGGCATAAATGCAGAGGTCACAGCAGTTTGATGGGTACGGACCATGATGTTATCTTAAAGTTCCAGACAGGTGCGACACGCAGAGAACAAAGAAAAAAAATGCAAATATTTTTTAGGGGTAACTATGCATCTGTAAGAACAAATTTATTTTGAATAGTTTTAAGAATTCAGTTTTCTGTTCTTACCAATACCGATTGAAGTTTTCGAAATAGGCTTTTTACATTTAATCAACATACTTCATGGAGTCTCAAGTTTGCGTAAACAATATCAAAAGTCGATGAACCACCATATTAACAACTGGTTCCTCGTTGTTTTTTTAAGGTTTATCTGCAAAAGAGTAGAAAGTAAAGAAGGATGATGGCGGCAGCAAATCTAACGGAAAGTGGAACACAGACGAAAACGTTTGAAGGATGGTACTGCTCCCCCTTTTGGGCACGTGAATTAAAACAACAGTTGATTTCATTCACAGCTGTCAACATTCTCCTCTCCATCACAGCATTTTTTGGGAATTCACTTATCCTCCTTGCCCTTCACAAAGAATCTTCCCTTCATCCGCCATCCAAACTCTTGTATCGTTGTCTGGCCATAACTGACTTGTTGGTTGGTCTGGTTACTCAGCCCCTCTATGCTACCTGTTGGATGTCCATGGTTTATGAACACTGGAGTCTTTGTCGATACTCATTCGACGCAACTCGCGTCACAGCCTATGCGTTAATTTCAGTGTCTTTGTCGACGGTGACGGCCATAAGTGTTGACCGACTTCTCGCCGTGCTGTTGGGACTCAGATACAAAGAGATTGTAACTTTGAGGCGCACGTATATCATTTTAGTAATCGTTTGGGCTTTCTCTCTAGTCGCTGGTTTAATTTCTTATATCAATTTTCGTATAACTTTTTGGTTCTGGTTTATATTAAGACCATCTTGCCTGGTTATCTCAATCGTCTCGTACACAAAGATTTTCTTAGCTCTGAGTCATCATCAGGCTCAAGTACAAGATAACGTTCAACAACAGCCGAACCAACTAAGCGCACTGAACATGGCGCAATACAAAAAGGCAGTTTACAGTGCACTTTGGGTGCAGTTAGCATTAGTTTTCTGTTATGTACCAGCTTCTACAATAGAAATTGCGATCAGTTTTAGTAAAAACCGATTTCCGAATTTCATTGTACTCAGATTGATGGCAACTGTCATAGTTTTCTTTAACTCCACATTAAACCCATTTCTTTACTGCTGGAGGATCAGTGAGGTGAGACAAGCAGTAAAGCAGACAATCAGACAAGTAATCTGCTATGCATAGGATTCACTTTGTTTCGATGGTTGGGTGAAGCTATTTAAAGATACGGCTGTAAGGAGAGAGTAGAAGATATGCCATTTGATAAAAAGAGTAAGGAAAACAATAGATGTATTTAAATTATCTTAAGAACAACCATTAGGTAAAAAAATTGCAGTTTAGTAACCACGGTAAAAGAAGAACATGACTATCATTTCCATATTCATTATGAAGTAGTGAGGGTTAGTATTTTGGAATCAGAATGCGCTTTGGATTTTGCGATTTTATCAAAACTGGATGAGATATGTCAACTTAGCTCAGTAATATGATTTGAAGGTAACGTGCTGTTAAAGGAATCATAGTGTTAACAACGAACCTTTGTAAAGATGTTGACTTTGTTAATATGTGTTCAAATATACTGAGGCAAATGCTTAGGAAAGAGATCTATCATCACTATTTTACACAGAGTCATCGTTTGAGACCAATACAAGATTAGCTGCCTTTCAGTATGTTACCAGCATCAATTAATACTGTTTATCGAGTGTAAACTTACATTTCTTAAAGGTCCAGTCAAATTTCTTTGCGCAAGTAATATTAAAAGAACTCTCATTAAAAATTCCATCGAGTATTTAAGAAGAAGTGACGCTATCACAGGGCATGTAAATACAGTTGGTATTGTGAGTAAACACTCTTTCATTTTAATGAAAATTGAATACAAAAGCTGCCAGCACTCGCTCAAGAAACCCAAGATCGCTCCTAATTAATTTTGAGGCGCACATATATAATTTTGGGATTCGTTTGGGTTTTATTTCTAGTTGCTGTTTATTTTTTCATCTCAATTACCGTATAACTCTTAGGTTTAATATATATTTATATCATCTTGCCTGGTAATCTTAATCGCCTCGTACTCAAAGATTTTTCGCGCTCTCAGTCATTATCAGGTTTACGCACATCATCATGTTCAACAACAGCCGAGCCAACCAAATGCACTGAACATGACGCAATACAGAAAGGCAATGCACTGTGGATGCATTTAGCTTTGGTTGCCTGTTATGTACCAAATATTAGAGTGGAAATTTTTACCATTTTAGTAAAAACCAATTTGCGAAGTTCATCATAATCAGGGGGAAAGGCAAATTAATTAGCTTTCTTTAACTCCACTGTTTAAACTCTGTTATTTAAATGATGGAAGATCAAAGAGATAAGACAAGCAGTAAATTGAAGTAGACAATCAGACAAGCAGTCTGCCTTGCTTAGGGGTAGACCTTGTTTCGACGTTTGCATGATTAAGAATTTACGGTTGAGAGGAGAAGATTTGACATGTGATAAAAAGAGTAACGATTACAACGAAGAGCTACTTCGAAATAGTATATTGTATTCGAATGATCTAAAGAACAACTGACAGGTGGAAAATTGTAGCTCGGTAGCCACAATCAAACAACACCATGTCTCCAGTTCGCGCATTTGTAATGAAGTAGCGAGGGCTATTCTCATTTTGGAATTACAGTGCTCTTAGGATTCTGCTATGTTATCAAAACTGGGTGAAAGTGTTAACATGTTGTTAACGGAGCCAGGAACTCGATTTTGTCATAATTAAGAACTTTTCATAGTGTTTATAACGAGATTTTATAAAGATGTGGACTTTGTTAACATCTGTTTAACAAATTGTTCATGAGTTTTCCATTGTCTATCACCTTATTGACGTCAACAATGTTCAAAACTAAAGTGAAACCCAGGGGTCTGAGGAGAAACACTCGACTACATCTTGTGTTTCTCCCTACACTTATCTCGTGCCTAGCCGCTTCCTGTGTGCTTTACAACAGAACAGAGCACAGTCAAGGCTTCTCTGTTTGCTAAATTGACGATAGTTCTTCTTCAACTAGCGCACTAGAATATCTACAGTTCTTGTATAAAGTATACTGAGATCAGTATGTGAAAAGAAGATCATCGTTGTTTTTAAATAGAGATATCGTTTGAGACCTGTCAAATATTCAAACTATAACAAAGAAAACTATGATAAAAATAATGAAAACTAGTTATAACCTGGTTGATATGACTAGCTGTTTACAGTATGTTACCAGCATCAAATCTCACTGAAAATACTGCTAATGGAGTGCAAAATTATATACCTCAATACCCTATTCACAGATTTCTTTGCGCAAGTAATTTTAAAAGTACTAATTTATTACCTAATTTAGATATTCAAGATGGGACGCTATCATAGGTCATGTACTTACAGCTTCTCATGTCAGAAAAAATTTTCTCATTTTATTGATAACAATCGAATTCAAAATTTGCTAACACCTGCTCTTAAAAACTCAGCATTGCTGCTAATGAATCCTTTCTGGGTAAGACAAACACTTTGAGTTTTCTTGCTTAAAGATGTTTCTTTTATGAAAAGAGAGTAGGAAGTTACAAAATTTAAGGTAACAAATGGTATGGTAACCGCGTCATGTTGTGCTTGGTACAGTAATGTTATTGACCTTTCTTTGATCCTTTTGAAATTTCAGTCGAATTTGAATTGAAGATATAAAATCTGGAAGAGTTAGTTAGTGAACATCAATTAGCAATGAAGACATTAGTTTTAAGTAATATTGTCACACTTCTCGAATTTCTTCACTTCAGAGTTTTTTTATGTAATACTTTTTGCTTTTAGTTTGGCAAAGCTGACAGAGATCATTAGTCGTCTCGAGTTCATCGCAATGAAATGACCATCAATGCATGACAGTTTTATATTTTTATGATAAAATGACAATTATAACACCTACAAAAGGACGTTTTCTCGATAAATTTACCATTAATGCGCACTAAAATCTAAATTAAGACGTCAAACCATGCAAAAATGGAGCTCGAGAGTTTCCGCTAAGAGAATTGTTTACTATTAAACTCACTCTATATTATAAATAACTGAAGATGATTCGCAGGAAAGCAATTGCCCCAAGGGAAGGAGAATTTGTATTGTCTGTGGTGTTTGAGGTAAACTGTGAACGCTACACCTACTTTCAGACGGCTTTTTTAGGGCATAAAGGCAGAGGTCAGTGTACACTGATGAGTAGAGAGCATGCCATTATCTTAAAGTTCCAGTCAGGAGCGACAGGCAGAGAACAAAGAAAAAAATTCAAATACTTTTTTGGCGTAACTATGCATCTGTAACCACAAATTTATTTTGAATAGTTTTATGTATTCAGTTTTCCACTTTTACCAATACAGATTAACGTTTTCGAGATGGGCTTTTTACTTTTAAAGATAGTTCATGGCGTCCCAAGTTTGCGTAAATTATATCAAAAATCGATAAAGCACCATATTAACAACTGATTCTTCGTTGTTTTTGAGGATCATCTGCAAAAGAGTATAAAGAGTAAAGAAGGATGATGGCGGCAGCAAATGTAACGGAAAATGGAACACGCACGAAAACATTTAAAGGATCAGAATGCTCCCCCCTTTGGGTAGGTGAATTAAAACAACAGTCCATTTCATTCACAGCTGTCAATATTCTCCTCTCCACGGGAGCATTTCTTGGGAATTCACTTGTCCTTGTTGCCCTTCATAAAGAGTCTTCACTTCATCCGCCATCCAAACTCTTGTCTCGTTGTCTGGCCACAACTGACCTGTTGGTTGGTCTGGTTACTCAGCCTCTCTATGCCACCTATTGGATGTCCGTGGTTCACGAACACTGGAGTCTTTGTCAATACTCATTTAAAGCAACCGGCGTAACAGGCTCTGCGTTATGTTTCGTTTCTTTGTCAACGATGACGGCCATAAGCGTGGACAGACTTCTCGGAATGCTGTTGGGACTCAGGTACAAAGAGACTGTAACTTTGAGGCGCACGAATATCATTTTAGCTATCATTTGGGTTTTATCTTTAGTCACTGTTTTTTTTTTTTTTCATTTCAATTACCCTATAATCCTTTGGTGCAGATCTATATTTATACCATCTTGCCTGGTAATCTCAATCGCCTCATACACAAAGATATTTTTTGCTCTCAATCGTCATCAGGCTCAAGTACGTGATCTACATCAAGATCAACATCGGACGAGTCAACCAAATGCACTGAACATGGTGCGATACAAAAAGGCAGTGTACGGTGCACTATGGGTGCAGTTAGCATTAGTTTTCTGCTATGCACCAAGTTTTACAGTGGAAATTGTTATCACTTTTAGTAAAAACCGATCTCAGGATCTCATCATACTCAGGGGAATGGCAATTGTCATGGTTCTCTTTAACTCTACTTTGAACCCGTTCCTTTACTGCTGGAGGATTAGTGAGGTGAGACAAGCAGTAAAGCAGACAATCAGACAAGTAGTCTTTCTGGCATAAGTCTATTTCTACTTCGACGGCTGCATGTACTGTTTATTTTAAAGCTGATTTTAAAATTTCGGCTCTCAGGATAGAGGAAAGGTGATGGAAATTTAGAGCCACTTATAAATAGTGTATTGCATTCAAATGCTCTGAAGAACAATTGACAGGTGAAAAATAGTAGTTAGTCGTTTAGTAACCATAACAGGAGAATGAACCCTGTGGCGAAATATTTTAGTATTCTTTTTTATTCATGCAGATTACCCCAAGTAGCCTAGTCGGTTCGTCTAAGGAATGATAAAACATAAAATCAATGAAGAGGCTTGCTAGGCTTAATTACATGAGTACGAAATAGTACTGATCAGGCCTTAATTGGTGAAGATACTTAAGCAGAATGCGCTCAGGATTCTGCCATGCCCACAAAACTGGATGAGATATGTCATGTCAACTCAGAAGGATGGTTTAGAGATAAAGTAGTGTTACAGGAGCCAGGGGCTCCATTTTGTCACGATTACGGTCATTTCTGAACAATGTCCCGCGGTCTTCTCTTAAACTCCTTTTATCGAATTGGTATACAGTTGAAAACATCCAAATTTACCCTTCACTAGACCATGCTCGACCCACATGTTACTCCTGGGCCCCGTTTCTAGAAGGTTTTCCCGATAACTTGTAAGGCCCGTAAAGCTAGTCTGTTTTCATTTAAACGGGAGTTTCAAAATTTATACAAAAAAACAATTTGAGCTAAAGATACAAAATGGAGCCGTCAGGGAGCCAGAGAGGGGCTCCTCTGTTTTTTAAATTCTAATTCTTATATGTAGCTTTAAGCCTATTAATTTGGCGGAACTTTTTGAATCGTGCCCGGGCCACAGCTATGGAAGGTACGCGCTCTCAACTCTGCCCATTCCCCGCTTCCCATAAGTCATCGTAAGCACGGCAAATTTCATCAATAAAATAAGAATCATGTAAAATTGGTGAGCAAGTTTCAAAAATTCGTAATTTCTAGACATTTCAGAGTTATGTCCTGGATACTCCAAAATTTTCTTTTCTTTTCTTTGTTATGTTGAGTTATGAGCTAGCCAAAACTGATTCTGATCTATAAATAGAATTTGTCATCAGAATGTCTCAGCCTGTTTGGGCTATTTACATAAACGGAGCTTGTATTTAGCTGCTGTTGTTATCACTCGATGAGCTTTCAATAAAGCTGTGATAACGACTGCGATTGAGTACAAAACATATTTTCTCTAGGCCAGTAATGGAGCAACTTACTACCAGAGAAAAATCGAGACTTCGACATGATGAATGTGATCACCTGTCGCATACATAACAACTTTCATTGTTTACGACGGAACTGTTTTGCTATCAAATAATTACTCAGCAAAAAAAGTTTGACTGTTCTCTTCGATAAGTTAATAAAGCAAACAATATAAAAATGGTTTTTGGTAGCTAAGTGCTCTGCACTTATGTTGTGATGGAATAATATTATTCGGTAGCAAAACCGTATTGTAGAGAATACAATTCAGTATAGTTAAATAAAAACAAAACAAAATAAATAAAACAAACGTTGGTTAAAAGAACGTGGTGTTGGTGACCATAACTTCGTCCGTAGGAAGTCTTCAAATTGCTTTCTGACCGATTAGCATCTGCATTACAAGCATTTTGTTTTTCAATCTCCCATTCGTTTTTCAGTACCATAATTCTGACAGATCCCGACATCACAGCATTAGCATAAGCAATTCATCATCTGTCAAAAGCAGTCGGCGAAGGTTTTCTTTAGTCAAACACTGATTTTTCCACCTTTTCCTTTCAAAAAGTAATCCCATAGGGTATAAATTTTCCCCTGTTTTACGATGCCATTTTCAATATTCTTTTTAATTTGATAAACTGGTCACTCAAACAAACACTATTGTTCAGTTGCAAACCAGTGATAACTTGCATACAAAATGTCTCTCGTGGGAGGAATATTTTATTTATTTATGATCTGTTCAATAATATTTCCATCCTAAGATCTATCTTGAGAACGGTTCAGTATATAAAGCCAGTATAAATTGTGGAAGAAGGTCGTGTCGCTCAACAACTGGTTCCTATTTAGGATCGATGGTAATAAATGCAAGGCTCGCACTCGAACCTCTGGGGAAATTGTAATATGTTTTGTGGCACAAAAGACACTTGAAATCGTTCGCCCATTTCAAATGGAGTAAATGATATAGATAATATTATTGAGTAGATAGGCATTATTAAAAGCTGATATTTAAGTCACAGTGGATGTGAAGTTGTTGTCAAGGCGAAATATCTTTCTTATATCCACAGAAAGGTAGAGACTGATGATGCCGACTACAAATTTAACAGCATTTGAAGGAAAAACAAAAACATTTGAAGATCTGGTTTATTCGCCATCATTAGCTGGTGGAGTGCGACAACAATCGAGTTATTTCACGGTAGTTCAAATCCTCCTCTCCCTCACGGCTTTTTTTGGAAACCTTATCATTCTTGTTGCCCTTCACAAAGTAGTTTTTCTTCACCCGCCGTCCAAACTCTTGTATCGTTCTTTGGCGACAACTGAATTGTTAGTCAGCCTTGTTAGCCAGCCTTTCATTGCTACTTATTGGATGTCCTTGGTTCGCGAAGAATGGAATCTTTGTCGATTAGCATACAACGCAGCTTACCTAACAGCCTATGCATTATGTTCCGTGTCACTGTTGACGATGGTGGCCATAAGCGTGGACGGACTTTTCACTCTGTTGTCGGGGCTGAAATACAGACAAATTGTTACTTTAAAGCGAACATATTCCATGGTAGGAATCTTTTGGGTTCTGTTTGGCGTCGCTCTTTCATATTACGTTTTAGATTACCGAATAGATAGGTGGTATGGCCGCATTATTATACCATCTTGCCTAATAGTCTCAGCCACCTCATATAAAAAGATTTTCTACGTTGTAAGTCATCACCAGGCACAAGTGCGAGCTATTATACAAGAACAGCCAAGTCGAACAAATGCATTGACCATGGCGCGATACAGAGAGGTCATATAGTAACTTCCAATCATAGTAACTTCCAGTTATGCCGTAATACTACCATCCTATTTAATAAGTAAACATAAAATAACTGATTACGATTATTGTACGGCAAATATATCATCTTGACCATTGAATAAAATATAGTTGAATTAGAGGAATGAGAGTGATCACTTGACCTATGAATACTCTTCAAACTGGCGACGAGGAGAGACACAATCGGCTAACACGTCATGTGGGTTGAATATGGATGTTTACATCACAAAGTGTTAGAATATGGCGTCGCCATCTTGCCTCTGCGGTAAGGATCATGATGGATGTTGCTCTTGTTTCTTCCCACAAGGAAAATTTGAATGGTCAAAAAATCTTTGAGAAATTTTCCAAAGGTATCTCTTGATGCAATTTCGAAGTGTTTGGAGAGTGGAGGAAAGAAAAATACCGGCGAGAAGAATTATAGGTTTTTCAGAGAAGGTTATGTGTTTGATGTTTACACTTGGACCTCTGCCGCAGGTGAAAGTCTTATGAAAGCTCGCTGCTGTCGATTGCTTCGCAAGAATGAAGAACCCCACTACTTAGTGGTGAAAATGAAAAATGGAGATCAAGCAGTTGTGGCTCGGGCGCACTGTAATAATTTGTCACGCGATGAGGTCACTGCTCTAAGGCGATTAAAAAAAACCTCTGCTTTAAACCTCAAAAAAGAAGACAAAGGCACAACAACAGTCATCATGAATAAGACAGAAACAAAAGTGACAAACGAGCAGTTGTGCGACTGGAAAATCGGGAGTTACAAAGCAAAATTAGTTCTATCTCGCTTGGTCATGATCCGAAGAGTAACAGCGACTGATTGACGTAACGATAGTCATTACTTGTACGAGCTGTTCTCAACTTTAACCCTATCAAACAATCCAGAATCCTTTAAATAAGAGAGAGATATAGCATCGCGTTTACGTGAAACAGCAAACGTCAGGTTACCCTTTCACGTATCACGTAAATTGGCGTGAGCCTTGCTGCTTTAGCTATGCGTAAGCTCACCTAATGGTGAATTTGAAAGTGCCCTTGTATGACTCACAAGAAAAGTTTTGGTGCCCTTTTCCGGCAATTAACTTCCACCACTTTGTTAGAGAATAAATAAAATCTTAAGTACACGGTAAAGAATCTTACGTTCAGCAGTAGAAAATGACCCGTCCATACGCAAAGAGTTTCACATTCAATCTGCCGGTGATCCTTGAGATGTGTTGGCCACGTGCACGATGAGCTTTAATCTATCCATCAGTCAATCATTAACCTTTACACCTTGGCACTGATATTGATATTCGTATTCTCTTTATTTTGCTCTTTACATTTCCTATGGTTTGACAAGGAGAGTTTGTTTGCCAATAAGGAGCCCCCTCAAATTGGTGATCAATTCGTTTATCCTCATAACTTTTATGTTTGAATCAAAAGTGATACGGTAGGGAGAAATTATAAGCTAGTCACTCTTAGAGGGGGGGAGTGTCAGAGCTGAAGTGTAAAATCGATTTATTTAACTAATTAGGTTGTCACTCACACCAGTCCTGGCGATCTCAAGTAGTAGAAAGTTCGAGATAGGAATTTTTGCAACCTGTTAAAATGCAGCGTTCTAAAATTTGCAGAAAATAATCCTTCTAGAATGAATCAATTATATTCCGATCTGTAAGGTATCGGTTTCAAGCTAAAATTTAATACGACATTTGTAAGATAGGTGGGAATTTTCCCCGAAACCTATCGATGGTCAATACGTAAAGAAAAGACCTCGTCGGGCTCAAAAAAGATTTGATAATGAACTAAACGACTTTTACATTATTCGTATAACTCCAAGATATGTACTATCCTTTTTGGAATAAATCCCAAATTTTGTTAAAATATTTTTTTAACGTACCTAACTTTATTGATCGGGCTGCGAGGGAAAATAAAAACATTCTGAACTGTAACTGCGAATGTAGACTAGCCGTATTAAATTCAACGATTACTTTTTGACACGAGGTGCCGTGAGAAACACTCGAAATTCCAAACACACCAATGAACCTTTGTAGAAAACAGCTTAACTACCGCACAAGTGTCGAAAAAACTGATTAACCTTTGTAAACTCCGAATTCAACTCTAACTATGGAATTCAGGTAAAAAAAAAAGGTGGCCCTCGTGGTCTACACTAGAAGGCCACTCTCGCGCATGCCCGAAACTAAAATGCCTACGTAGGGGACCCAGCTGGGGAACTTGAAGCCCAGCGGTAACATGAATCATACGTCTCGCAAGAAATTTTTTTCAAAACATCTTGATGAAAGCTGATAATGCTCAACGCTATATTGCCTACTGTATGATTTAATCAAGAATTACGCAGAATTATAGTGTCAGATTACTCAGATACTACGGTTCTTCTCCTTGTCTTCCTTTTCAAACATTGTTAGCCCATCATAATCCTGACTAAAAAAGAAGTACAGATATCTTGCCAAGCTCGGCTCTTTCATTCTGAACAACATAATAACTTTAAATTCGTAGCCGGCAAAACTAGTACGTCTCTAACAGAAGACATGTGAGATATTTGGGTCAGAATTTTGATTGACAATTATCATGATCTTTCCTGGAAGTAATATCCTGATTATATCATTGAAATTTAGTATTATCATATTGGTATTTTTCCTAGACTAACACATCTTGA